>NC_091062.1:71117342-71420372 GCF_000393655.2 Nicotiana sylvestris
TCAAAAATTATTTTTCCTTGTCAAACTTTGACACATGAAACATGATTGGCACGTGTGTTACACTAAGGGGTAATACGATTTATGCGGGATAAGTTATGTTGGGATTAGTTATCCTGATATTATTTTTTATTCACTGTTTGGTATGTTATATTAAAAATGAAAATTGCATAATTTCTAAGAAGAAGGTATAAGTTATTCCGGCACTAATTATCCCACCCTCTACAATGTATAAATTATTCCGACACTTATTTTAATCCCGAGATAATTTATACCACGTTTGCTAATCAAACAAACATTAAGGTAATATTAATTTTTTATACCAATACTATACCTTCTTATACCTTATACCAAACGACCCCTAGATCTTTGGAAATTGTTGGTGTTCACGTAAGATGATACTTATACCACTTTGAACAATTATAGGGGGGGTCATAAGATCCCATACAGTTTAAGTGTGCAACAGGAAAAGCTGAACAAGTTCACGAAGGAAATTATGTATTATCCCAAACAGCTTTTTTAATTGTCAAAACTGATGGCCCTATTTATGTTACATCAAGCAGAGTAGGAAAATGAAGACAGTAAAAAAGAATTTGTGGCACATGTTGATGCCGTATAGCTGTTGGAGTAATAAATGTACTAAACTAAATGGGGCCGAAGAATCTTTGATCTGCCTACACTGAATCTGGCACGCGCCCTCCACACTCCCCAATCACCCTTCTTTTAACTTCTCTCTCCTCACATTTCTTCAATAGCTTTTTATCTCCACACTCCCCAAACCCTTCCCTGGTAATTTCTCTTCACCTTTCTGCAAAATCTTTAATATTTTTATATACCCCTTTTTCCTTTCCTCTGTAAATTTCTTTAACGAGATTTCATTTTGAATCACCAGAAAGTTTTTTTCTTTCTTCTTGGTATGTGTTAATCTTCGTTTTCTGTGCTTGCCTTTGGTTGTTTTAGCTAAAGTAAACGTGCCATAGGAGAACAAAGTGTTCCTTTAATATCATAGAAATAATGGTGGTTATGTGTCTTCATCTAAAGTTTTGGGGTTGTGGGGTGAGTATATGGACTCAAGATTATACTATCTTGGCTAAACGATATCAGGGAAAAGTAATTCTTCTTTTTTACTTCCTTTTTTTGGTTTTAACATTTTATGTGTAAAGTGTCAAGACTTTATTATCGAATCAAGCATATTTCATGTTTGTACTTTTAGATGCTATCCTTCATTTGATTTCTTAGAGCCTATTTGGATTAACTAATTTCAAGCTCTTGGAAAGATAGGAAATTATATCATTACAACCCCAGTGACTAAATGTATGATTTAATTGTAAAAAAGATTTACAATTTGTGTTTACTTGAACAGACTAAATATAATTTGTGTGTGTATAGATGGGCTTCAATTCATTTGCACTCAAGGGGAGCTTTAAGGATTTAGTTATTGTGCTATTTTCCGGTTCCTCTATAAGAAAAGAAAAATCTAATGCATTCTCACATTTAGTTGTTAAATGTACCTGCGAGCTCTCAAGTTTAAAGTGCTCTCCTTGTACTCTGCAGATTCTCATTTGCCTTTTGCCTGTGGACTTTATCGGTGTCTGTCTCTAGATGTTGGGTGGTGTAGCTTCTGTTTCCATGTTCACCAATCAAACTGCTAATGTAAGTAATCCTCTTGCGGCAAGGATACTCATATAGCACAATGTTTAGTTCAAGTGTCAGAAATGAACTTGTGTTGGATTTTGTGTACCTTGTGCTAACTACTGCTAGTTAAAGTTTATCACTCTCCTTTGGTATCTGTTAGGCTATGTTCTCCACGGTCCCTAATTTTTCATTGTTCTATTCTAGCTTCGCTCTTTTTAACATTGCTTAGTGGGTTAACGTTCTTTTCTTCTCCTTTCTGCAGGGCTTTCAAGTTGCTTCTTTTTTGTTTGTTAGATCTTCCAACCTGTCTAAGAAGTACTCAATTCCACAACCTTTTTTCAAAATTCCTGGCATTAGGGAACATATTTTCCAATTTGTAGCCGGTAATAATGGAAGCCTTACCAGAAAGAACATTGTCTTTGCTATTCCAAATGGAAAGGACGATGCTGAAAAAGAAGGTTCAGATTACTATATTGATTATCCAGTTGCCATTGATCGGAAACAAGATGGAAATTCTTGTGCGCCAGAGATGGAAACAACTTTTTCCTTGTTGCCATGTGGTGAGGGTACTCCTAAAAGTAATGAGATCAATGGTAAGGAAGATGGCTTACTTGCTAAGCTGATTGCTGTTCATTTGCATGTACTGGCAATGGAACAATGGAACGCCTCCAAACTTACAATGTCCCACAAGTATGTTCTCTTTTAATTTTTTTTATAAATATTTCCATAAGAAGTATGTCCATTTCTATTGTGAGATAATATAGGCCTGTTTACCCTCATTTCTGTCCTCTCTCAGACTCCCAAAGGAGAAATACCAGCAGATAAAGTTATCATTTCTGTGAAATAACAACATAAATTGAACCGTGTAGGAAGCGCGTGGTTGAAAGATCTAATGGAAGGCTATTGCTATGTGATGAGAACATAGCTAGCATGGAGGATTTATCCAGTAGAATACAGACACATAATCAATATGCGTTCTTCCTTTTTATTGATGAAGTTTTTGGTTTACTTAAGTACTTTCATTTACTGTATCTTGAGTGTTTTAAAATAAACTTGAATCATTACGCGTAAAAGTTATTGAGAGTGGTTACACTGAATACCTGCTCTTTATCAGCTTTTCCACCAGCAACTCTACTGCAATTTTCCCTGCTTGATCATATATTCCTGCAACTAACTTGAGATTCCATGGATGACAGAAATTACTTGGTCAGTGCAACAAACCTAATTCATTATTTGGCATTGAAAAGCCTTGACGTAGAGCAGCTTAAAGATGAACTTTCTTCCATTGGTCTTCTGAGTTTAGACACAATAAATCAACATGTTCTTGCAAGTCTTTCTGCAGGCATCCGACTGTTAGATAACTTGAAATATGATTCTTCAAGTCGTAGTGTCTCATATAGTGAAGGAATCTCTTCAACCAAAAGTCTGGACAAACAAATCAACGGGGAATTTTCTATTAGTACAATAAGGAGGAGGGCATCCCATACTGGAGACCTGTTATTGGGCAGATTGCCAGAAAAGAGAAAAACTCATATCATGGTAACAGTGGGGCAAGAAGCTATAGAAAACGAAACACTAGTGGAAGATCTTCTCAATGCTGGAACTACAATTGTTCGTATCAACTGTGCCCATGGAAGCCCTGAAATTTGGAGTGAGATCATCAGAAGGGTGAAAAGAAGCTCTCAAATCCTTGAAAAGCCTTGTCGAATTCTCATGGACTTAGCTGGGCCCAAGCTTCGAACTGGAACGCTACAGCCCGGTCCACGTGTGTTGAAACTATCTCCCAAGAAGAATGCTTATGGTCAAGTGATATGTCCTGCCCTAGTTTGGCTCTCAAGCCCAGGAGCTGGTTCTCCACCTGCCCATGTATCCCCTGATGCTGTTCTACATGTGGACGGTGAAGAACTTCTTAGTAAGCTGGAGCCAAATGATGTTGTGACATTATCTGATGCTCGTGGAAAACGAAGGACACTGAAGATCTTAAGCAAGTATCCTGTTTTCTCCGGCATTGGATTTATGGCTGAATGCAGCAAGACTGCTTATGTCAAGTCAGGTGCAAAATTGTTTATCAAGGACAAGAGAAAGAAATTTTCAGCTGGACATGTAGTAAACATTCCTCCTCTCAAGCAATTTATCAGATTAAGGGTTGGTGACTTGCTGTCTATCTCACGAGATAGTCAAAATGAAGAAAACAAGTTGAATTATTCTTCCGCTGGTGCTCACAGGATAACCTGCTCATCTGGATATGTTTTTGATGCAGTGAAGCCTGGGGAACCAATTGCTTTTGATGATGGGAAGATATGGGGTATTATTAAAGCAACTAGCACTTCCGAAATTGTTGTATCAATCACCCATGCAAGTCCTACAGGTAGTAAACTTGGGTCAGAGAAGTCCATAAATATTCCAAGGAGCAATATTCGGTATGAAGGCCTCACTTTAAAGGACCTTATAGATCTTGACTTTGTGGCCGAGCATGCAGACATGGTGGGGGTATCATTTGTCCGAGATGTCAGTGACATTCTACTGTTGCGCCAAGAACTTGAGAAGCGGAAAAGAGGGGACTTGGGGGTTGTTTTAAAGATTGAGACAAAAGGAGGATTTGAGAGATTGCCGCTCCTACTATTGGAGGCAATGAAAATGCCAAATCCTTTAGGCGTCATGATTGCCAGAGGAGATCTTGCTGTAGAGTGTGGATGGGAAAACATGGCATATATACAGGAGGAGATAATCTCCGTCTGCAAAGCTGCTCATGTTCCTGTCATTTGGGCAACACAGGTCCTGGAGTCGCTCGTCAAGTATGGGGTGCCCACTAGAGCTGAGCTAACTGATGTGACAGACGGAATGAGGTCAGTAGTCTCTTTGCCTCTGTGTGTGTGCGTGTGTGAGTGCATTTTGATTCCCATCTTTCCTTTTTGGGTTTTTTTGAGGAGTTGAGTCGGGAGTCGAGGAGGTTATAGTCTGGCTGCTTCTTTATTTTTTCTATATACTTAAATGGAGTTTAACATGTTCTGGAACTTCTAACATTAAAATGTGACATAACTTATCAAGTCAAACACTTGAATGGACTTTTCTTGATCAGTTATATCTCAAAGAAGTCAAATTTGCTCAGCACATATGCATAAGTTTTAACTAGTTTTGAGGCATGGAAACTTGTGAATGCACGGATATACTTGTCAATAGTAGGTGGAGTGTACATGGAGAAAGATAAAACGCATCTTTTACTGGAAATATACTTGAGGCTTAGATTATATACAATATTAAAAGCTATAAAGGAACCAAGTACAGAGAGGAATAGTTGTCCCAATAACTCATGTATAGCCCAAAAAATTGTATGCTAATAACTAATCTTTGAAACGGAGTTATTTAGCAATTGATGCCAAATAATCGGCAAAGGTCCTGAATGCTTTAAAAATCAACTGTGATCACGTTTATTCTTAGTTAATAAGCATCTCTGTGTGGGGTGGGACCGGGGGGGGGGGCCTTGAGGTGGGTAACAAGGGGTCAATTAAAAGTCAAAGAATGAGTATTAATTGGATGATGGAAATAACCATGGAGATATATGGGGCTGGTATGTCTAACTTTGTAAGAGTAACTTTGCTTTCTGTTGAACTTGGATTTCTTTTGCTTAGAACTGGTATTTGGAAGGACCACACCATCTAGTTTGTGGACTGAGATATTGGACTGGTGTTGTGTAGGACTTACTAGCTCATATACAATCAACAAAGAGGTCTTTCCCTTAAATCAGATAACCAATGGTGTTGATAAAGAAATAAATGCCCTTGTCTGACCACTTATCCTCAAACCATTTTTGCCCACCTAACCCCCTTAAAATCCTCCAAATAATCTCAAATATGTGCTGTTGTTAACTCGTATTAGAACTGTAGTAGAAACTCGACCTTTACTCCATTTTCCTGTGAATGTTTTTCGACAGCACGACCCGTGTTTAATCTGTTTTCTTATTGCAGGACAAGTTGTATCATGTTGAACAAGGGTAAATGCATTGTGGAAGCTGTTACTTTCTTACACAGAATATTGAGCAATCACTCCATGAAGCCAAATGCGGAATTTAAGCCTCTTGCTTTATCCAGCCATGACTCTTAGTTGCGTTGACCGTACGAGTAGCTGCTGATGTATTCTCCCCACTCGTGTACATCCTCTACTTCACCATGACCATTTCTTCTGCTATGTACATACATCAATATTAAGCGAAACCAAACAATTAGTAGTAGTGTACAATCCTATTATCTTAACAGTTGAAGAACTATGTGAAACCAGGGTTCAAATCTAAACTGAGACAAAAATACGAGGTGATCTCTTTGTTTGCCCAAATCTTTGGAGGTACTGGTAATGTAATTCTTGGTGCTTGTACTTGTGAAAGGTGGCAAGTAACTGGTGAAATAGTCAAAGTATGCGCAAGCTGGCCGAACACCAATGTTATCAAGAGTTCCCCCTAACGGCACACTGTATATAATCTTGAGATGGCCAATGTGAACAGTAAGTGGTATCTGTTGATGAAATGCCATTGCATGGAACTGAGGAATAGCGGATGCTTAAACATATAGGCGGATGAGACATAGAAAGAATAGATTCAAGTGCTCCTGAGTCAAGAGACTCTTCTCCCTAAATAGCATTCATGTAAAGAGTGATTTTTTGTTTTTTAGAGATGCCCTTGATGATTCGGATCTACCCCTTGCATCTTCATATCTTTGAAAGCCCAGACTATTGTTCTGGATCTGCATTAGTCATATTTCAGGTGCAAAGCCTCTTCAGCTTTTTTCAAGCTTGATGGTCAAGTTCCCTGCGACTTCCATAAATACGTTGGGAAAGCAAGAGAACGCTTTGCATTTTCTTATGCATGTACATCACACCTCCTATGGTTGTTACCAAAGCTCCTAGTGAACCCAAAATGGGCGATGGACTTGGATCTACCAAATGACACATTAAAAAAAAGCCTGTTGTTGCGCATTATGAAGGAACAAAAATCCATGGGTACTACCAATAAAAAAGTAACATCACAATGATTAAAAAGTATTGTGCACTTATTCTGATATGGGGCTCAAGTTAAATGGCTTATTCCTAGTCATTTCATTGGTAACCCAGTTGAAAAGCATTAGGTAGACATAAGTGTAATTCAGCAGTCAGCAGCAAGCCGGTCAAAACACATGATATTGCTTGTTAGCTCTTTCTATCTGGTGAAAGACTTCTGGGGTAGATGGTACTTAAAAACCAATTAGTCATATCTAAAGAGCAATCGCCATCAACCTTTATCCACGGTTAAAAAGAATATGAAAAAAGGAACTTTGCATGTGTTAATTTGTTGATGTTGTGCAAAGAATATGAAAAAGGAACTTTGCATGTGCGAATTTGTTGTGCATCCTAAGTTCTGATAAAGAAAGGAGATTTTAGTTAGTTGACGATCAACATAAAATTATTTAATTTATAAGGCAAACCGACAACAGTGAATACATAGAGACATGCACCGAGAATAAAATAGGTCCAGATGGAGCAAAATGTGGGGGTTTGTATAGTTGACCATAATTGGCTTGGAATTGAGGTATTTATTGTTGTGGATTCTATAATAATCTGGTAAAATGGTAGACATCATTTCTTTTGTACAAATACAATTGCTTTCTTTCCATCAAGCCTCGAGGCTTGAAGAAATTGCCAATATATTATACACAAAAACACGACTAAAAATGCACTCAATCATTTACAACAAGACCACGTACTAGAATTAACTAATGGCAGTTAATTATCTTCAGCAGTAAAATCTGGCTCTGTTGGCTTCTGAAGCAGAATGGGTGATATCCTGTCTGGCACCCTTGCTTTTTTTGCAGTATTGCGCCGCAAAGCATGGAGTACATTAGCAGCAAATCTTGATGCATAAAAGGTAGCACCCAAACTTGGTGAACTGCCACCTTCATTTGCCAATGCATCTTGCAACCTGTTTTCTTCATCACGAAGAGACTCTTCTACATTCTTCCTGCAATAACTCCGCCATGCTGCTTGTATGAAGCAAGCTGCCCAAGTTCTCCATTGGCCTGAGTAAAACCTGAAAGTGTGGCGGAGCTGCTTACTGTGAAGTCGTCTGAACTGAGAGGCTACAAGCTTTAAATCATCAGCCACTAAAGCAAATGCTTCAACTTCTGAGAGTGCTTGGGCAGTTCTAGTTGAGATTGGTAGGTTAGTTGACGAATTAGGGTCAAGAGCCCAAGTAAGTAGCTCCTCTCCACAAAAATCACCAGCTTTTAGATGCTCAGAGTTAAAAAAACCTGTCCTCCCTCCATTAGTGGTTACAGACAGTAGTTTGCCCCTCATTACAAACAGCATCGCATCAACTGGATCACCTTCACGAACAATGAAGCTGTCCTTGGTGAATAGCACTGGCTTCAGATGGTCGCATAATGCATCTAAGAGTTGTTCATCCATTTTTTCAAACATTGGCACCTTAAAATATCCATGCATAATCAAAATCAAGAACTAATAAACAGATCATAAGAACAACATTCTTTTGACTATACTACGCTTAGAAAATCTCACTTTTTATATATAAAAAGTTCATCTAATATATGATGCCAACCATTAGAGGGGAATAAATCACATCTGTATTTGCAAAATAAGGGTGAACCACAGTCAAAGAGCAGGAGTGACAAAACTTACTCTCATGAGCAAAGCTAAACAAAGATGACGCTTTATATCTCTCCTGAGGTCTTTCGGAAGGTTGTGAATCAGATTCTCTTCATCAACACCCCTAGTTTCCTGCCACCTGTATTGCTCATAGCACCTAATCCGCTCTCTGAGGTTCTCAGGGAGCAACCGATGTGACATCCACTGTTCTGCATCTCGTCTTTTCACCCTCATCTCCTCTAATCTTAATGTTGAGGATTGCAGACATGTCTATCACATACAAGTATTTTAGTTGATTAGAGCCTGGGATGAAAATTTTCAAGTTTGACGACTGAGAGTAAAATGGCACTGTTTCAAGAAGCCCTAAATCCCTGCACCCATCATTTAATAATGCAACTGATTCACATGTTTATTCCAAACAGACGTTTCTACTGGGCATCATGGCCTACCATAAGGTTGACAAAATCGCAGTCCATGACGTTGTTTATACACATAAGACGTACCAAAAACCTTAGTAAGTCGACGATAATTTTTTTTCCAATTAAACGAATTTAAACAGGTTGTGACATGACAGAGAAAGGAGGTGCCACCAGAATAAGAACTTTGCCATATAAGTTTTATTTCTTGAGATAAAATCTTGGATAGCTATTATTTTGAATTGTGCTGTCAAATGCTGGCTTTAGATCTTCCAGAACAGTGATGAAAAACTAAGAACCAAAAACTACCTGCATATTGCCAATGAGAAAGGCAAATAGCACCAGGCCAGCGATGGAAATGAAAACTGCAAAGCAAATTTCCCAGATGAAGGTACTTGTTTGGAGGTTTTGACCAAGGGAACTGCAAAATAAAGGAGCAAGGTTTTGGTTAGAATAACCACAGACAGAAAACTCAATGAAAATGAACCTTTTAAGACACAACTCAAAATTCTATTAACAGGACTTCCACATCTATCCTAGTCAGGAAAGTAAATTATCACCATTTATTTTTTTTATTTTTAAAAAGGGCTAAACATACCAGAAATGCCTACTGGATATGTCGACAAGGCTGAAAAGAGAGAAGCTATAATACAACCTGGCAAAGTAAAGAAATTAATCTTTTGGCAGTGCATCAAGTTTTCGGAGATTCTTTTAACCTTATCGACCTCAATGGAAGAGCCTTTGCTTAGTTTCTTTTCCAAAGCCACATTTGGATTAGAGATACACTACTAGGTGTGGGCATTATTTGGTTATAACCCAAAGAAACAGACTGAACAGAAAAAAATATGATATTTCCAGTTCAATATCTTTTGGGCTATTCTTCAGTTTAACATTAAAAGAGATTTCAATTTTCGGTTTGGTTTTTCGTTTTCTGGAAAACAAAAATCTGTTTAACTGAAGAACTGCCCAGCTGTGATAGGGTAGGTTTAGTCTGCTTTTAATATTAATGTCTACCCAGCTGCCGGTAAAAGACTGATGCAGAACATTAAAATAAGTATCTGATTGATAACTTTTTTATTGGAAAACAACAACAAAGATCTTCGAAAGAGAGCCAGAGATGAAAATGCTGTTTACTTAGTGTTTCTGTATCTGCTGAGATTTGAACCACTGCGTTATTTGTTTAACGTTGTAGATATTTCTATTCAATTATTTATTGATTTAGCCTACCTCCTTTTTGTTGGTCCAATTACTTTCAGAGAAAGAATAGACCAATTTTCTAAATGTGAACATTAGACTCAAACAGGAAAACCAAAATGAATCGAGGTTATTTCTATTCTGTTCAATTTACTTATAAACCAAGACCGAAAATAACCGAACCGAAAAAATGAAACCAAAACAAACAGTTATAAACCATCATTGTGCATGTCCTAGATGATATTGACATACAAGTTGAAACACCCCCACCCCTTGTTTACCAAATCCATCTCTCACTGTGTCTCCCCCCTCACCCCAAAAAAGAACCCCCTGTCCCTCACCTATGATTCCCCTCTTTCTTACCCTTGTTATTTTCCATCACCAGACTGAATTTTCTTGAATGGTATCTGTTGTAAACCTAAATAAATAGATAAAGTATCCTCTCTCTGAAGCTTAAAATTTTAGACAAGGTGGTCACCAAATTCAACATAATATCAACGGACTTGGTTTCAAGTCTCACTGTCATCCATCAACATAAATAGTTTCACGTGCTTAGTCCAAAAAAAAAAAAAAAAGAGTTAGGCAATATGTGACAGGACGTATTGCAAACCTAAATTAATAGGAGTAACTAACAATATCCTCCCTCTAACACTTTGAGCTATTAGATGAGATGGTCACAAAATTCAACATTATAAAACCAATAAAAACCAACCGAGTGCTCTAGCATCGCAAAGTCCAAAATGCTCAAGCTACGCATACACTATTCTACAAAGAAGTTTCTTTCTATTGCTGCTTGAACTTCTAATAGATGGTTAGTAGTCACCAGGGGCGGATCTATTAAGGAAGAGGGGGGTGGCACGCACCCGCAAACCTCGGCCGAAATGTTGTAAATATATGTATACATACAGACAAAGTTGCCAAATAGAATTAAGTGGCACCCAGCTCAGCAAAATGTTGGGTGCCGCTGGCAAAGGTTCTGGTTTGTCTCCCAAGTGATAGGAGTTTGATCCTAGCCTTAAGCACATTAATATTTTTTCCATTTCATGCATTTAGGACAAACTGGAGACCATGTTGTTTTTTCTTCCTTTTTCTTTACTACCTATTGACTATTTGCATTTAATTAATTCTTCTCTGCTTTTATCTTTTATTAATTCTTGGTAACTTTATCTTTCTTCTTCTATAAGTTATAAAAGTTTCTTCCTTCCAAAAACCTTCTCTTTCCCATCTTATAGAATCATTTTTCAAGAATAATTCTTCTTAATTTATGCTATCAAAATACATAAAAGTCTATACACTCTATTTCAACTTCACACTATTTTCGCTTTGTATCTACTGTTATCATGTATCAATAGATAGTAGAAAATTGATTTTTTTTTCTAGGAGAACAACTTCAATGTAATTATTTTTTCGTTTGATTGGTTTGTCCATATATAAACCTGATAAGACTAATAACTGACCCGAAATAAAAAATAGATCCAACTGACCCAATAAATATCCTATTTGGACCATGTAAATACAACACGTGTACATTAAAATTAGTGTGGCACCCGGAACCTCCAAATCCTAGATCCGCCTCTGGTAATCACTACACAGTACATGCAAATGTGGTTAAACAGAAAAACACTTGGGTATAAAGATCTAACCAACTTGTTTTTTAATATGCATAAGAGGCACATAGTGCAGGCGTACCTTAAATTTTGTAAACCCCACCAGAAACAATAAAAGAACTTCTGCGGAAAATCCATTGGTCCCACAACACCTGATTGGAGAGCGCCAAGGAATATCCCAAAATCAAATAGCGTTGCATTTGGTGTCTCTATAGGGCAGGAACTGTTCAGCAATGTTTTAAATTTTGTATGATCATCATCACAATACAATGAGGCATGATGACAGGGAGAAGAATTTCCACAAGCTTGTTTCCAGCAAGTAGTTTCGCGTTCTATAGAAAACAGATACCAAAAGGCTCCAAGTACCTAAAGAGCACAAAGCCACTCAATTCTCAGTTTAATGAGTACAAGATAGTATAGAATAGAGAATGATGTCACCGCTAAAAGAAAATATAATAGAGAATGATATAACTATTTCATAATACTACTGATATCTGCTGGCATATCATAAGTTTATATGCCAGGAAAACCTAAGATGGCTGAAAATCCATAACTTTTAGTTCTAAGGTTCCAATTAGTCAAAATAACAAAATTTTAAAGGACACCTTTTAGATAGAATCAACCATAGGTAACTTTGGGTAACACAAATTTGAACAACAGAGTAGATAGTATACTATCCATCAGAATTGTAACTCAAGGTTATTGCAAGCTTACATGGCTGGCAAGCATATAAAGGAAGAGATTGAAAGCAGCTCCAGCCCATGCTGTTTCAGTGAGTATGCCAGATGTTCTTGTGACTTCCCTATATAAAGGATACACTCGAAGGACCCTTGGAATATATTGGAAAAAGACAACAGACTTCAGCAAATTCTTGGTATTCAAAGATCTTGAACCCCGCAACTTAGGAATTATAATTAAAATTACAACCTGAAAATACATAAAAGGATAAGAGTAAACAACTGAACATAAATTTCTATTTACATAGGAAGTAGGTAAAAGCTAACATGCAATATAATACATGGAGTGCAAAAATGCTCCACATCATGTAAATCTATGATCTCCATGAGATACGATACATTGCCTGCTTGAACCAGAATAATCTTTTCACAAAATGTACCAACCATGAGTCTCTCTTCAATAGAAAGCCAAAGTAATGTTTTGAAGGGAAGTAACATGCACCTGTGGTAGTGGTAGAACTGCAAGAATGTCGATCAAGAAGTAAGTGGATAAGTATCTCTTTGCTATATCCCAAGCATCTTCAATTAAAACACCTCTTCCAAATACACGTGACGAAGGAGCAATAAAACCAGTTCGAAATTGAAGGGCAATATGAAGAAAGTAAAATATATCAGTAAAAGAACGCAAAACACTAGCTGTCACCTCCAACGTTCTGTTTAACCCCAGGCATTTGTTGTCGTTATCAATCACTGGAATATAAAGGAACAAAGGATCCAAGGAGATAGCAATTACACAGGATAATACAAATATTTTGTTCCACTTTTGAAGAAAAGGTCCTTGAGGATCAAGAATGTTCTTTTTGGATCCCAAGCTTTCTTCCACAAAACCACTTAAACTAGATTTTACAGCTTGTATTATGCCTTTGGCCCTCCATTTACCAGATTCCAAGCGATTATGTAATTCGTCGGAAGCTATTACAACTTTACTTCGGTGGACTCCACCTTTAGCATGAAAATTTCCCTCAGAGCTTCTCTCTGATTTCCAATCCTGAAACCTGCAAGGCAATTAATTCAAGTATTAGAAATACAAGTTGGCAAAAAACATGTCAGCAAATTGGTGCAGTTATATAACATCTATACATATACAAAACGAAAAAAAGAGAATAGTCCATGCTAAAATTTACTTCGTTAAGCTTTTTCAATACCCATTTAAGTAACCAAACATAAATGTGCTTGGACTTCCCTCTTAATTTTCTGTTCTCATCCAATTTCAAATAGGTAAGGCTATGTAGGCTTTCTATTGTTTCCCTCCAGGTCTAGAATTAGTCTATTTTCCACTTATAAATCTATAAAATCTGTTCATTTGTGTTATTTACATTCAGAAAGAAACTACTAGAAGGTTTAACCTGGAAAAAGCATTTAGTGGATTGAGAGGAAAAGGGGATTGCACAAGTTCTCAGAAAACTGACCTCACAAACTCGTCTTGGCGGTGATTCATAACTTTAGCCAATGCATCAACCTGCTCAACGTGGGGGATTGACTTCCAGAATCATTCTAGTGGCAACAAGTTTCTTGATGAGAACTGTCTCGAGTAGCTCCACAAAGAGCTAAATACCATTCCCTGAAAACATTAGTATGCTAGCCTGTCAGATAACTACAGGTACCACCAAACAACCCAAAAAAAAAGCAATTCCTTTTAAAACAGATTAGCAAACAAATGTTTTCAACGAAGTTAGAAGATTCTTTAAGATGCATAAAGCTTTGTCACAAAAGTTTTTAAAATTAGGACATACACTAGAACTGTAAAGTCTAACTTATCCTTTTCATGAGAGGTAGATAAGTAGTTAAAGAGGAAACCAATAACACATGAAATAAATATAGAAAAATAACTGGAAGTTACAAATGAATTTGAGGTTAAAGGCATTGAATGCTGTAGAAAAAACAACAAAAGTCAAATTGAAGACATGAAGATTTTGCAACCAGCAAATTTCTACATAAGGGTAGTGGCGCAACAAAATGCAATACCTTGATCAAACATGAGGCAATTCCTCATAATGAAAGTTGTAGCCCTTAATTCCAAAGAAATAATATTAATAAAATTGGCATTTGTCGATATTTAAGTTGGCTATCAGCTTACCAAACCTCCTCCTTTGACTGGAGTTGACCGAATTCAACAGAAATCGCTTAATTATCCGTGTGGAATGCTGATCTTAAGTTGAACAGAAAGCGAAGCATGGGAGTGAAGAAAGCAAACCAAGCAAAGTGCGATTAACTATGTTCACGAAGAATCTACACTCTGTAACAGCAAGAAGCAACTAATTTTTTTAGAAAGCGAAGCGGATTTATGGTTCTGCTCTGATTTTGAATTGTAATTAAGAAAAATACTTGCAACTTGTCTGAGATTTCCTTTCTGGTTCATAGGAGAGAGAGAGAGAGAGAGATTAGTCAGGAGAGTCCGCGAGAGGATCCGCCTTTGTGGGTCCAGTTCTTAGTTTTACCGGGACCCACTCGGTGGCTTTTCAAACCGGTATCAGCTGTCTTTGAAAATCACACAGGGCAACGTCCAGCCAGGCCTTTGCCTTGGATTTTTCCTTGTTTCTTCTTTCTTGCGGGTGTCATTTTCTTTAAACTCCAGATATGTACTATCAATACTCAAATAATAATTACAAGTAACTATCTGTATTAGGCATAAATTGGTGGAGTAATTTTTTAACTATGATAAATAATTGGTTATAACTGATAAAATTAAACAGACAATGTTAAAGTAATTTATATTTTATTATAATGTTTATAAGTTAAATCACTTTCGGAGTTCCAAAAAGGAATTAAATCAGTTGGCCACGCTGTAAAAGGAGTCACTATGAGAAATTCAAATAAATGCAATGAAGTTTATAAAAGATTAGAGATGCAAAGTGCGTCGATGATCTTTCGAAAACAGCTTCTTTATATGCACAGGGACGAGTATTTTTAGTCGCCTAAAGACAAAATTTATTTGGAGGCCTTAAATTTAAAAAGTAAAATATTTTTTAAAATAAATTATTGTTCTAACTTTTTGAGATATAAAGTTGTAAATATTTTTTTTATTATCGATTTCTTCAGATAATTTTTTTTCAAATGACAATATAGTCAATTCATTTAATCCTTCTTGAAAATTATTGATCCTAGGTAAGATTTTATTTTTTAATTTTAAAAAAAATTATTTCTATTGAGGCAACTATTACATGAAATGTTAATACTATTTTATTAAAAAAAGCATTTGACAAAGAATCAAGTCTTTTATATTTTATTGAATGTATTGATTGGAGTATTATTTTCTACTTGTACTATTTTCTTTAATATTTTTAATTTAAAAAATAAGTTTAAACCATCAATATCATAGTGACTATTATATTTTAAGGAACATTCAAGGTTAAGACAATATTTTTTTAAGTTCTCGTCATCTAATGATCTTAAATTTTTACCACAAAAACTTTTGAGCTGTTGAACTTTTATACTCTCGGAGAAAGAAATAAAATAGAAAGTATATAATTTTGTGAGAGAAGAGAAAGAGATATTGTGACTTGAAAAAATAAGAAAGAGAATGTAAAAATTTAAAAGTATTCATACCTCCCATAATAATTATTCTGATGTTGATAATTTATTCACAAATTTAATAAAATTATCTTTCTCTTTATATAAAACTTATTTGTAATTAGATGCAGTCGGAGGCCTAGTGAATTGCAATATTCTTCCTAGAAGATGGTTGTGAAACTAGGCGTTCTTTAGGTATATTGATTTTTGTTTATTATGATAATATTTACAATTGTTACCAAAATTAAAACTAGTCTAAATTTTTTTTAAAAAAAATATATAAATTATTATAACTAAAAAATGGGGCCCCTCAAATTTGGGGGCCTAAAGCAAGTGCCCTACTTGCTTTACCATAGAGCCGGCACTGTATATGCACAAGGTAGGGTTAAAGTCTACGTACAAATTATTTTTCTAAACTGCACATGTAAAAGTATGTTGGGTATATTGTTGTTGTAGAAATGTAAAGTGCAAATTGTATACGGTCAAAATCGGGCTTGCCTAATTTTGTGCGACTAACCGAGGTCGGGACGGAAGGTCAAGGCCAGACCCCAATTATATCGGATCATGGTACGGAGACAGATTGATAAGCTCATGGATCAACGGCCAATGAAGATCGAGGTCGGCCGTGACCTAGACCAAAGCAAGAAAGAGATCGAACAAGATCGAAGAAGGCCTACTACGCCGAATAATAGAAATCCGAGATATTCGTGATTAGGCGAGGATCGTGACGGAAATCTCGGCATGTATCGAGTTAGGATCGGATATTCAGCCTATCAAGGGATTTACTTATGTAATTAGAATTGTACCATAAAAAGGATTCCTCTACTATATAAAGAGGGTTCTAATCATTTTGTAACCATCTTACCTTTACGCATATCATAGCTAGGGGTGTTCATAGTTCGGTTTGGATCGGTTTTTCCCAAAAAGGAAACCAAACCAAGTAAGTCGGTTTTTTAAATATTAGAACCAAACCAAACCAATTAAGTCGGTTTTTTCTCGATTCGGTTTTTGTCGGTTTTTGTTTTTTTCGGTTATTTGTCGATTTTTTCTTAAATATAAAACATACACTACCAATCACACATTTCGGCGACCACATTTTCAACGTAACACTATCAAATCAATTGCCCTTTGAGAAATCTATTATTTACCAAGATATATTGATGATAATTGAATCAAATAGTGATGAATAATTTAAGGACTCAATTAAAAATATACTTATTTTTAACATGAAATAGATTCTTACATTTAACAAAAGAAAACTACCAATTAAACTAGAATGTAAAGGTAAAGAACTGTACTAAATGTGCCAACGATTAATATTTACTATAAAATTTAAAACTTTGTATAAAGGTATACATATATATAGGTGTAATAATAAATTTAAAATAGCTACTCCTATATTCGGTTTGGTTCAGTTTTTTTAATTAAAACCAAATCCAAACCAAATTTAATCGGTTTTTAAATTTCAAAACCAAAACCAAACCAAACCAAAAAGTATCGGTTTTTTGGTCGGTTTGGTTTGGTTTTCGGCTTGGTTCGGGTTTTCGGATTTTTATGAACACCCCTAATCATAGCAATATATCACACTTTTATCTCTTGCAAGCTCAATTGTCCAGTTCATACTCTCAATAGCTTGTTTAGTTGGTTCGAGGGCAATTAGCTCAAGGGCCATAATTGTTCGTCATACTGGTTTGCTTTGTTTTATTGTTAATTCCTAGAATTAATTCTTATATTTATCAGTTTGTGCCAAGTGAAATCACATATCCTTAAAACCACTTATAAGTTTAATCATTATCCCATTTTAAGGGTAAACAGTTTGGCGCTCACCATGGGTCAAAGGATAATAGTGATTGTCTGATACAATTTTCGTAACACACATTATTTTACGCTTGTTCTTTGAAGTGTCTTTGATTTCAGGATCAACATGTCAAACTCCTAAGCAGCATCCACACACACAGACAATAGCCTTGGTCTTTATGACGAGAACAAAAACATAGCCTTCCCGGGAAATGGAGTACTTCCAGTTAACTCCGATGGAGCTCCGGTCGTGGATCCAATCGATGTCAGCTCCCATATTGCCATTAATGGGAATTCGGGCATCGACCCTGAGAATAGCGTCCGCAGAGACGCTCGAACAGCCGATCAGAACGCACAGAGCGGTGAAGGGGGCAGAATTAGCCTTCGAATGATATTCAAGATGTTGCAGACTCAACAAGCTATAATAGCACAACTCCAAAATAAGAATCGTGCACCAAGCAGGATCGAGCTCGAGCCATCACAAGAAGTTGTTCATAGAGTTGAATCGGTGCCAAAAAGATCGAATGAAGGAGAATCGTATACTAATCCCGCTACCATAAAAATGCTCGAGGAACTGACGAAGCGAATCGAGACAGGGGAAAAGAAGATCGAGGAAAATGATAAGAAGGTGGAAACCTATAACTCCAAGGTCGACCAAATCCTGGGGCCACCACCAGTATTAAAAGGACTTGATTCCAAAAAGTTTGTCCAAAAACCTTTCCCCCCAAGTGCAGCTCCGAAGCTAATCCCAAAAAAGTTCCGTATGCTTGAGATTTTGAAGTATAATGGGACGATAGATCCAAACGAACATGTCACCTCATATGCGTGTGCCATTAAGGGAAATGACTTGGAAGATGATGAGATTGAATCCGTGTTGCTGAAGAAATTCAGAGAAACTCTATCAAAGGGTGCCATGATATGGTACCATAATTTACCACCTAATTCTATTGATTCATTTGCTATGCTTACAGATTCTTTTGTGAAGGTGCACGCTGGAGCCATTAAGGTTGCTAATAGAAAGTCGAACCTATTCAAGGTAAGGCAAAAAGATAACGAGATACTCAGGGAATTTGTATCTCGATTTCAAATAGAACGGATGGATTTGCCATCGGTCACCGATGATTGGGCTATTCAAGCTTTCACTCAAGGTCTGAACGAAGGGAGTTCCATAACTTCACAATATAAAGCAGAATTTGATCGAATATCTGGCCATCACTTGGTCTGATGTACATAATCGATATCAGTCAAAGATTAGGGTCGAAGACGATCAACTGGGGGCTCCAATTGGTTTGATTTATCCCAATAGGCCCGTGGACAGAGTTAAAAAGGATGTCGATCGGGAATGACGATTGAACAGAGATCGATATCAGCCATACGGGAGAGATCGAAGAAATAGCGGGTCTGGACACAACCCCGTTCGGAATGATACAAGGAATGATCGAAGACAAAGCTCCCGAGGGCTCATGAGCAGGAATGGTTTCGATAGGGATGACGGGTCCAAATAAGCACCTCGACTGCACAATATAACTTCATCATAGATGCTTCCGCCATAGTATCGGCCATTAGACGTATCAAATATACCAGGTGGCCCCGACCTCTGCAGACCAATCCGACCCAAAGAAACCCAAACCAAATATGCAAGTATCATGGCACCCATGTCCATAAAACTGGAGATTGCAGACAACTAAGCAAGGAAGTAGCTCGGTTGTTCAACGAGGGGCACCTTTGAGAATTCTTAAGTGATCGGTCCAAGAACCACTTCAAAAATAGAGATTCAAACAGACAGAACGAGCAAGAAGAGCCACAACATGTGATTCACATGATCGTTGGAGGGGTCAATATTCCCCAAGGACCGGTATTCAAACGCACCAAGGTGACAATCACACGAGAAAAACAGACTCAGGACTACTTACCGGAAGAGACCCTGTCTTTCAACGATGAGGATGCAGAAGGGATTGAACAACCTCACAATGATACACTGGTAATATCTATCCTTATGAATAAAATTCAAGTTAAACTTGTGTTGATTGATCTAGGCGACTCGACCAATATTATTCGATCAAGGGTCGTAGAGCAACTCGGCCTACAAGATCAAATTGTGCCCCCAGGTCGAGTACTTAACGACTTCAACATGACGAGTGAAACCACCAAATGGGAAATTATTTTGCCAGTAAATATGGGCGGGACCATCCAAGAAACAAAGTTCAAAAACCATGCTACTCCTAGAAACCTAATACACTTGAGAGCTTCTCTCTCTGGCGATTTCCGGCGACTCTTGGTGACTTCCAGCGATAGTCCTTTAATAGTCAATCTGGCCGATGACCAGCCTCCTACGGGGGTTGGTCAGCCCACCCAAGCATCCTCTCTATTCCTAACCCTACTACAAACATCCCCAAGCCTTTAGATTACTCCAATATTTTTAAACCAGACGCGATCAACAAAACAGTCCAGGCGAACCCTAGTTCTACGCGTACTGTTGAACCAATTCCCCTTAGGCATGCTACTTTCTTGCATGGGCAGCCATTAGTGAAGTTTACTAAAGCAGAAGTGGAGTGCATGAACGTGATTGAAGGTTTGCAATATGCAGTAGTATGAAAGTTCTCATATGGATAGCCTAAGCTTCAAGAATTACGTAGAATCATACCTACTCAATGTGGAATTAAAGGTGAATATAACATTGGGTTTCTACATGATAGACATGTTTTAATTAGAATGACATTATGGAAGGATTATATTAGTTTCACGTCCAAAAGTGTTTACTATGTTAAAGGTAAAGATGGCTATGAATATCAATTGAGAACTCTTATTTACAATGCCAGATTTAAAGCTGGGTAAGAGACTCCAAAAGTTATGGCTTGGATATCTTTCCCTAATCTGTTACCTACCTACTTTGATAAGGAATGTCTTTTATCGTTAGCATCAGCTGTGGGAAAGACTTTGCACTTAGATATGGCTACCATTAATAAAACTCGACCTAGTTGTGCACGAGTTAAAGTGTTGGTGGATCTTCTAGCTAATTACCAAAGAAGGTACGTATAGATATTGAGAATGAGGTGACTAGAGACATAAGGACTAAATGGGTGACAATAAAATATGATTATTTGCCGAAGTACTGCAAAGAATGTAAACTTCAAGGTCATGATGAACTTGAATGTTGGAAACTACATCTAGAACTTGTGGAAAACAAGGCTGATAATAAACAAGGTAGAGGAGGCATTGTGGAAGGGAAAGGCAAAATTCAAGGTCCTTTGATGATTTTGTCCAGTGGTAAGGTGGTTGATAATTCAAAGGAACAATGGAAAGAGGTCAAAGACAATTGAGTAATTACAGGTGCTAGATTAGATAACAATAATCCAAAATTGGGAAAGAACTAGTTCCAATTATTAGCAATGGTGATAAGCAGCTACAAAAATCTAACAAATTTACAGCACTTGAAGGTGAAGACATTGGGGAAGGGCAAAACAAGCAGTTGGCAGTTGTTGATGAAGTCCAGGAGGTAATTCAGGTGGATAAGGATTCTCCTACTAAGGCTGGAAATCATACTCCTAAGAGGGCAAAGAAGTTAAATCATATTACTCATGTATTTAATCCTAGTGCACAAAGGAGTAAGAGTGCTGAAAATATACATAAGGAATCCACGGCACAATGGGTGAGTAGAGCATTTGGGTGTAACCTAGCTACTACTAATAAATCGTGTCAAGATATTCCCTCTCAAACTATTGACACAAATAATACAGCTAAATTCCCAAAGATAAACGAGAAGGTTCAGTGGAGTGGTGGAAAATTATGGGTTAATCAAACAGAGGAAGATTTAGAGGAAGGGGAAATACCTGAGGGTGCTCAAGGTGAGATAAGTTCTACATATGAGGAGGTAGAGGAGGAGGATCAAAGCGTGAATGGTAAGGGATTGAAGTCCAACACCAGTGCTAATAAAATCAATAAAGATGCTAAGGCAACCAATAAAGAAGGTGACGTCAATGAGCAGGAAAATACCAATCCTAATCAGACATCTACAGTAAACCCTAGGGCTACTACAGTAAAACCTAAGGGAGATGAACATGATGCGATTGATCCAGGGGGAACTGGACGTGATGCAGTAGACGTGCCATAGCTGAAACAGAAGAAGATGATAGGTGAGCAAACAAGCAGATCCCTGGTCCCTAAACCTATGCAATTAGCTACTGCTGATATTGATGATCCTGGCATAATAGCTGGGAAAACTTTCAGTGTCACTAGTGAAATCTTAGCCAAAGGCACACTGATCAACAATAAGGGAAAAAGGGAATTGGGAATGATAGCCAAGAATCATGAACCAAACCCTTTAGCACTTCAGGAGGTTGACAATGCACAAGGAGAGGGGGAAGATTTGGGGGAGGATATTGAAGAAGAATCTACTACTGCTAACTTCCAAAAAGTAGTAAGAGATGGTGAATTATCCCCCAGAAGTGTGGATAGGAAGAAATCATCAACAAAACCTACAAGGAGGCACAAGAAGGACATCAAAGACATTGTGCCTATAAGGGTGCAACCAAAAAGGAGTATGATCTCTACTTCCAACTAATCTTATGGATAATGCTCTAGTATGGAATGTGAGGTCGATTAATATCAAATGGCTTTCAATAGGTTACTTAACCTACACAGAAAGTACAACTTCTATTTAATAGGTTTGATGGAACCTTGGCAAGACATTAGCAAAGTGGAGGAATATAGACAAAAGTTAAGGATACATTCTGCTTATGCAAATATGAATGTAAAAATCTGGGCTTTTGTAGATAAAGATATTGATGTAGATATTGTGATGAACATGGAACAACAAATGACTTTAAAGTTGTTTCATAGGAATTTGAACAAGGAGATTTACGTGACTATTGGATATGCTAAATGTGATGTGATTGAAAAATTGAGCTATGGGATTCAATGTACCATTTAGCTTCAGACATGGAATCCCCTTGTCTTGTTGGAGGGGATTTTAATGTGATACTATCTGAGGAAGAGAAGTATGGGGTCGTCCAGTGTATTTGTGTGAAGTGGAAGACTTTACACACTGTGTTGATGCATGTGCATTGTATGATCTTGGCTACAAAGGGAGTATGTATACTTGGTGGAATAGAAGGTCGGATATAGATTGCATCTTCAAAAGGCTTGATAGGTTCTTTGCAAATTAGGAATTCCTTGATTTGTTCTCATCATTAGAAGTTGAGCATCTCATAAAATATGGATCTGATCATGCACCCCTTCTATTGTCATGTAATATTGACACTGTGCAAGTGAAGAAGCCTTTCAAGTTTCTCAACTTTTGGGCTAAAAATAAGGCCTTTTTGAATGTGATAAAGGAGAATTAGGTAACTGATATCATGGGGAATCCTTTCAATATGTATGTTGAAGAAAGTAAAGTCAGTTCTGGCAGCCTGGAGTAAGGAAACTTTTAGAGACATTTTCAAACAAATTACAGCATTGGAAGATATCATAAAGGTTCATGAAATTGAGTTTGAGTTGAATCCAATAGTCCAGAATAGGGAAAAACTGCACAAGGTAGAAGTTGGCCTCACAAGGTTCTATCATCTTGAAGAAGAATTTTGGAGGCAAAAGGATGGAATGCAATGGTTTTAGGATAGTGACAGGAATACTAAGTTTTTTCATGTTCATGTGAGGGGAAAGAGGAAAAGACTACAACTATCCAGAATCTTAGATAACAATAGGAATCGGGCTTGAATCTCAAGAAGATATGGCAAGAGAGGCAGTAGAATTCTTCCAAGCTCAATTCACTGAAGAGAGGGTGCCTACCAACTTTGACATCATTCAATACATCCCTAAGTTGGTGTCTATTGAATAGAATGAATTATTGTTGCAAGAACCAACCATGGAGGAGGTGAAGGAAACAGTATTTGACCTAAATAGAAATAGTGCCAGTGGTCCAGATGGATTCACTGGGCATTTTTATCAGGCAAGTTGGGATATTATTGGGGAAGATGTGCTTCATATGGTGAGAGCTTTCTTTTATGGTGCATAATTACCAAAATTCATCACACATACAAACCTTGTATTGCTTCCAAAGAATAAGAATGTGGCAACATTTTCAGATATAAGACCAATCAGTTTGAGCAATTTTTTCCAATAAGATCATCTCTAGAGTAATTCATGAGAGGTTAGTACAATTTCTTCCTTCTCTAATCTCTCCTAATCAGGCTAGATTTGTTAAGGGCAGGAGTATAGTGGAACATATTTTACTTACACAAGAGATCATAACTGATATAAAGATGAGAGGGAAATCAGCTAATGTGGTGATCAAATTAGACATGGTAAAGGCTTATGATAGAGTGTCATGGTTGTTCTTGACAAAGGTGTTGATGCAGATGAGGTTTGGTGAGATCTTCATTGACATAATATTCATATTAGTATCCAACAATTGGTATTCAGTACTATTGAATGGGCAGGCCAATGGATTCTTCAAATCTACAAGGGGTGTCAAGCAAGGAGATCCTTTATCTCCTACTTTATTCATTCTGGCAGCAGAGGTTCTTGGGAGAGCATTGGATACATTATTTGATAATCCATATTTCATACGCTTTGGCATGCCAAAGTGGATCCATAATATCACCTACTTATCCTATGCAGATGACACAATCATATTCTGTTCTTCTCACTATAGAGCAGTCCAGCTTGTCATGAATGTTTTGGAAGATTATGAGGCAGCCTCTGTCCAGAAAATAAACAAAGAGAAATCTTCCTTTTATATGCATGAAGGAGCACCAACAGATGAAGTGAATATTGTATATTTGATCACTGAATTCCAAAAACATTCCTTCATATTTACTTACTTAGTAGGTCCAATTTTCTATAGCAAAAGGAGGAAGGAGTTCTACAAGAACATTCTATTCAAAGTACTAGAGAGGTTATCAGCATGGAAGGGCAAGTTACTTTCAATTGATGGCAGAGAAGTATTAATTGCACATGTGTTAGAGAGCATGCCAATTCACCTTCTTTCAGCAGTGAACCCTCCAGTATATGTGATCAAACAATTACACAAGATGTTTGCTAGGTTTTTTTTGGAGCAATTCAGGTATTGGAAGGGCAAGACACTGGGCTTCTTGGGATACTTTGTGTCTACCTAAAAATGAAGGACGACTTGGTTTTAGATCAATGTATGATGTGTCCAAGGCTTTGTTTGCAAAACTGTGGTAGAACTATAGAACTAAGGACTCTTTATGGAGTGTTTTCATGAGGAAAAAATATTGTAAGAAGATAAATGAAGTAGTAGTACCAGGGAGACATGGTTCTCTAAGTGTGGAGAATGATGATCCAAATGAGGGATGAGGTGGAAGATCAAATTTAGTAGCAATTGAGGAGTGGGAATTCCTGATTTTGGTTTGATAATTGGACTAGTTTGGGAGCTCTCTATCATGCAAAAGGTCCAGATCATTGGTGTGATAAATCTTATAAGTATGTTGATGAGGTGATGGAAAATGGTACATGGAATGAAGGTCTTTTGAGATAATTACTGCCTGAGGAGGTAGCCGATCACATCATGGATACAATCTTACCACCTTCAGATTACTCAATAAAGGATAAACTATGGTGGAAGCTATAAACAAAAGGGACATTCTCAGTGAAGTCAGCTTGGCGATTTATAAGGAAGAGAAGGGCAGAAAGCAAATTATATAAATTTTTCTGGGTAAAAGGTGTGCCTTTAAAGATTTGTTTTTTTCGTGTAGAGACTCTGGAAGGCAAAACTACCATTAGATGATTGGTTCTTAAGTTTGGGATACTTTAAAACATCAAGATGTTGGTGTTATAGGCATCCTAAGGAAGAGACAATGTCCCATATTTTCTTGACATCTCCAGCAGCCAAATTTGTATGGAACTACTTTGGTGCTCCAATAGGGATCAAAACTGAAGGGAAGCAATTAGTTCAATTAATAAATGAGTGGTGGCTTAAATCAGGAAACGCCAGTATGAAGGCAATTTACCAAGCAATGCCATCTATAATAGTATGGCATTTGTGGAAGAAAAGGAATTCTGGCAAACATGGGAAGAATGTATCTTTTAATAGGTTGATATTCCAGATTTCAACCACAATTCATATGTTCTTCAAGGTAAGAAGACCAGGGTTCAAAGGAGTTACTGCCAATGGGCCAGATTTACATGAGAAATTGCTAAATCATCTTCCTAGATTGAAATATACTAAGGTACTATGGCAACTACCTCCAGATGGTTGGATAAAATGTATTACTGATGGGGCTTGTAAAGGAAAAAAATGGGGGAGCTTCCTATGGTTTTTGCATTAGGGATGGTATTGGATACCTTATATATGCCTAGGAAGATGTTGTGGAGAAGGCAACAAATAACATTACTGAAGCTCAGGCCAGTTTGGAAGCAGTCAGGTACATAATTCAAATGCAGTTTCCTCCTTGTATAATTAAGACTGACTCATTATTGTTGAAGAAAGTGTTAGATAAGGTATGGGAACCACCTTGGAACATTGCAAATCAGGTGGATGAAATCAAACTTCTTATGGCTAAAGGTATTTTCCAGATTGTGCATGTGTTGAGGGAAGGAAACAAGCTAGCAGATCACTTAACTAACTTGACATTGGATCAGGAACATACGATCCAGGTGCAATCATTCTGGGAATTGGAATCAGAAGGTAGGAAAATATTAAACAATGACAAGCTTCAAATACCTATGTTAGGGTAAGGACTGCCAAGCAAAATTTTAATTTATTTGTAAGGAGCAATCATGAAGGGTGAGGATATGATTTGTGAAGGTAGCAAGGAACTAAGAAAGAAGGAGGAAAGGGCTAGTAGGGTATGGGAGACATCACTGGATTATCATATTCAAATCCTTTAGGAAGAGAATATGGGGATCATTTTTTCTACTAACCTTGTGTTCCTTTTTGCAGGAGACGTTATTGTACTCATGTCTTGCCATTTATTACGACTTCTATGGATGGTATTAGCACTATGTGGTCATTCCCTTGAAGGAGAAAAGATGGCATGCACAATCATGGAACTAAGGAGGCAAATGAACATTCATAGAATGCAACAAGCTTGGTAATACGACCTAATGTTCCTGGCGTTGGTATTGGTGGCGCAACAATCAGCAGGCATAGAGAGCTTCATAGCACACTTTAGACTTCGCCCAGCACGCCCAGTAGCGAGTTCAACACCCATGCGATGCTAGGGATTTCACCAACTCCTTCTCGCTATGGACCTGGTGGCGCACAGTATCTGGCCTGCTCTTCCATGCTATAGACCTCGCCCAACAGGACCGGGAGCAAGATCAACACCCTGGTGACACGAGGTATTACGCCTACTCTCTTTCTCGCTAGAGACCTGGCGACGCGAAGGCTATGGCACAGTGTACCTGAGCAACGATGGTCAACATACTTATTATGGCTCATTTGGTAGCTCATACCGGGCTACTTGGAGACAAATTGGAATAACATTTTCATGTGCCACAATGATAGGATGACTCAGGATCAACTTCATGTAAAGGCTTCAAGAGATGAGAAATGGAAGTTACGCGAAAATGAAATCAAAAATAGTGTACTCGTACTTCTTTGGACAGTGCACCATTTCCAGATTTTGCATGGCTTACATTTTTATATAGGTGTGAACTACTGGAATGGCATACTATCGAATTGGGATGCAATCAGATATCATACAAGGATACAAGACAAAGGAAAGGTGTTCCATAGCATCATAGTTTGGCCAATGGCTATTGAGCAAAAGAGAGGAGGCTATTTATACAACCAATTTGGTTATGTGTGCAACAGGAGGAACTGGGCAGCGTATGGCTATATTTACAAAGAGCGGAAGAATCAGCTAGACTTTAATTGTAACGGGCTTCAAGGGCTAGCTTCTACTTATAAAACATACATTAGAACTTTTGTGATATCATTGTTGTGTGCATCACTCAACTTTGATAATAGGATTTATGTAGTTTACAAAGTTTATTTCTTTCATGTTTTAGGATTTCATGCCACTTTATTTTTTTATTTCATTATATATATATATAACTAGCCCTAGGCACTGCCTAGTGGACTAATTAAAAAAAGTTCCATGTGATCGAGGGTGACATGAGGTACAACGCACTGCTTAGAAGGCCTTGGATCCATAACATGAGGGCAGTGCCCTCGACACTTCATCAAGTCCTGAATTTCCCAACATCGAAAAGAGTCAAAACGATGTACGGTGAACAACCCGCTGCCAAAGAAATATTTGCAATCGACGAAGTGATACGGGTATCGGCGCTTTCATTAACAAAGGGATCGAAATCAAAGGGAAAGCAGGAAGTCAAATAGCAACCATAGTCACCGGTCTCGTCCCGATCGGAGGAGCAGGAAACTTTCGAGGATGATGATTATATGATAACTCAAACCTTCATAATCCCCGATGATTCTGACGCAATGAAGTCAATGGTCGAAGAGCTAGAACAAATCATATTGATCGAGTATCTGCCCGATCGAAAGGTATCTCTGGGCATGGAGTTAACTCCTGAGCTCAGGAAAAAACTTATTCAATACCTTTTGGATAACATAAATTGTTTTGCTTGGTCCCATCTTGATATGACAGGGATCCCACTAGAGATCACCACCCATCGACTAAGCTTGGACCCGAAGTTCCGTCCAGTAAAGCAAAAGAGAAGACCCCAATCCAAGGTTAAAAATACATTCATCAAGGACGAGGTAACCAAACTTCTCAAAATAGGGTCCATTCGGGAAGTAAAATATCTCGAATGGTTAGCAAACATAGTGGTGGTCCCTAAGAAGGGAAATAAACTTAGAATTTGCATAGACTATAAGGACTTGAACAAGGCCTTCCCTAAGGATTCT
The DNA here is from genome assembly GCF_000393655.2 of Nicotiana sylvestris. Taxonomy (NCBI): domain Eukaryota; kingdom Viridiplantae; phylum Streptophyta; class Magnoliopsida; order Solanales; family Solanaceae; genus Nicotiana; species Nicotiana sylvestris. The sequence goes on from NC_091062.1 coordinate 71,145,697, forward strand.
TTTTCTTTGCCGAACATCGATCGCATGATCGATGCCACGACCGATCACGAGATTCTCATTTTTCTCGATGCCTACTCCGGGTACAATCAGATACAGATGAACCCAGAGGATTAGGAAAAGACTTCATTTATCACTAAATACGACACCTATTGTTATAACGTAATGCCGTTTAGACTAAAAAATGATGGTGCAACTTATCAACGCCTAGTAAATCGAATGTTCGAAGAACAAATAGGGAAATCTATGGAAGTTTATATTGATGACATGCTAGTTAAGTCCCTGCGAGCAGAGGACCATTTAAAACATTTGCAGGAGACTTTCGATATACTAAGGAGATACAACATGAAACTCAACCCAGAAAAGTGTGCATTCGGGGTCGGCTTGGGAAAGTTTCTTGGCTTCATGGTGTTCAATCGGGGGATCGAGATCAACCCCGATAAAATCAAAGCTATCGAGGATATCAAAGTCGTAGATAATGTGAAGGCCGTGTAGAGGTTGACCGAGCGCATAGCCGCCCTAGGGCGATTCATTCGAGGTCCTCAAATATAAGTCACAGTTTCTTCTCACTGCTTAAGAAAAAGAGTAATTTTGCATGTTTCCCGGACTGCCAACAAGCCTTAGAAGAACTTAAATGATACCTGTCAAGCCCTCCACTACTTCACACCCCAAAAGTGGACGAGCAACTCTACTTATACTTGGCGGTTTCGAAAATACCGGTAAGTGAGGTCCTAGTTCGAGAAGAGCGAGGTATGTAATTCCATGTTTACTATGTTAGTTGGGCCTTAGGTGAGGCTGAGACCCAATACCCACACCTAGAGAAAGTAGCGCTTGCTTTAATAAGCACTTCTAGGAAGTTAAAACCATATTTCCAATGCCACCCGATTTGTGTTGTAACTACTTATCCCCTTCGCAATATTTTTCACAAACCCGAACTCTCAGTTCGACTAGCCAAATGGGCCGTTGAGATCAGCAGGTATGATATCGAGTATCAACCCCGAACGGCCATCAAGTCCCTAATCTTGGCAGACTTCGTGGCTGATTTTACACTAGCCCTCGTACCCGAGGTCGATTGGGAACTATTACTAAAATTGAGTACACCATCAGTGGTGTGGACCCTCTTCACAAACAGTGCTTCGAACATGAAAGGGTTCGGGCTGGGCAACATTTTGAAATCACCCATGGGTAAAATAATTGGACAGTCTATCAAAACTTCGAAGTCAACTAACAATGAGGCCGAGTATGAGGCCATGATTGTAGGTCTCGAGCTGGATAAAAGTTTGGGAGCAGAGGTCATCGAGGCCAAATATGATTCCCTACTTATGGTAAACCAAGTCAACAGAACTTTTGAAGTCCGAGAAGATCGAATGTAGAGATACTTGGATAAGCTACAGGTAACTTTACATCAATTTAAAGACTAGACCTTACAATACATACCTCAGGAACAAAATAGCGAGGCCGATGCCTTTGCAAACTTGGGGTCATCGGTCGTGGATGACGAACTTAACTCAGGGACTGTCGTACAAATATCGAGATTAGTAATCGAAGAAGGTCATGCCAAAATAAACTCTACAAGTTTGACCTGGGATTAGAGGAACAAAGTATATTGAATACCTAAAGAACGGGAAACTCCTGTCTGATCCGAAGGAGTGAAGAACTCTACGCACCAAGGCAGCACGGTTCACTTTAGCCGAGGATGGGACATTATTAAGGAGGATGTTTAATGTGTCATTGGCAATATGTTTGGGACTAGAAGACACTGAGTAGGTCCTATGGGAAATTCACGAAGGCACCTATGGGAACCATTCCGGTGCCGAATCACTGGTTCAGAAATTCATCAAAGCAGGGTACTATTGGGCTGATATGGAAAAGGATACAAACGAGTTCGTTCGAAAGTACGATAAATGTCAAAGATATGCGTCGATGATTCACCAGCCCGGGGAGCAGCTCCATTCGATCTTATCCCATGGCCATTCATGAAATGCGGAATGGACATCGTCAGCCCTCTACAATCGGCCCCAGGTAAAGCTCAGTTTATTTTATTTATTGCTGATTATTTTTCTAAATTGGTTGAAGCACAGGCTTTCGAGAAAGTCATAGAAAAAGAAGTCATAGACTTCATTTGGGACCACATTATATGCCTATTTGGGATGCTTACCGAGATCATGTGGGACAACAAAAAGCAATTCATCGGTATCAAAGTGACTAAATTTCTCGAGGATCACAAGATTAAAAGGATTCTATCAACGCCATACCATCCTAGTGGAAACGGACAAGCCGATTCAACCAACAAAACCATTATTCAAAATCTTTAGAAAAGATTGACCGGCACTAATGGAAAATGGAGAGAGGTATTGCCCAAGGTTTTTTGGGCATACCGCACGATGTCGAAATCCAGGACGGGGGCAACACCATTCTCTTTGGTCTATGGTGCCGAAACCCTTATCCCGGTCGAGGTAGGGGAATCTAGCCTTAGGTTTTGATATGTAATAGAATAATCGAATAACGAGGCCATGAATACGAGCCTAGAATTGTTGGATGAAAGACGCGAGGCTGCCCTCGTTCGATTGGCCACACAAAAATAGCGGATTGAAAGGTACTACAACCAAAAAGCCAATCTTTGACACTTTAAAATTGAGGACATGGTGCTAAATAAAGTCACCCTCAACACTCGAAACCCAAATGAAGGAAAATTGGTTCCAAATTGGGAGGGATCATATCAGGTCCACGACATTATTGGAAAGGGATCTTACAAGCTCAGCACAATGAACGACAAACAATTACTAGACAATTAGAATGTGTCACTTCTAAAGTGATACTACTGCTAAGGTACGACCTTTTCCATTTTCATTTATATTTTAAACTAATCAATTGCAGGTGTTCGATCGAGGACGGTAACGGATTCTTCAATATGAAGTCTTTAGGTATGAAAGCACGTGTTACACTCTTTTTCCCTTAGACTTGTTTTTGTCCCAAATGGATTTTTTGGTGAGGTTTTTAACGAGGCAACCATTGATCGTGCTAACATATAATAATTCAACAGTATCCAAGGCTTCTTTACAATCAACCTCGAATACTAGGGGGCATTACCCTCGAATATCAACTTTGCTGCAAGGAAATGACTTCGTAACTACGGGGTCTCAGTAGGTAAATTTTGTAAGGGCCAAGTGTTCGAACTAACCGTGCCCATATAGGTTACTCTAGCCCTAGATCAAACATGTACGCATGTATAATCACCTATTAAAAGATATATTTTTCCTTGCCGATATCTCATGCCTTAGAAATTTTTTTCTACTTTACAATTTCGTACTCTTGATCTATTATGTGAACAGGCTTAAGGGCCGATCATAACAGAACCCCATGCTCGGGGACTGACGTTCGAAAAACAAACGAGATCAAATTATTAAAACTTCAAGATAATAAGACCTTAAAGGCGGCCCTTGATTTTATAGGCCACGGCCACCCCACTCGGGGACTGACACTTCGGGCAAGCTCGAGGTGAAATGGGAAAATAAGCCTAAGGGGCAAGTCCCAAATAAAAAGGCTACGGCCAAATTAACACGGTTTGGAGACGTCCAAATTCCGTAATAAAACAGGCCTTCGAATATTTTCATAAATCGGTTAAAAGGGCTACCCTCAGCAAAATTATGAAGGGCTTCGATAATATCAAGCCCTGAAAACTCTAATGAGTACAAAATTTTTGGAACACTCGAACAATCCCTTATTCCATGCTAAGGCATTACAGGTTTTACAAATATAAATGACAAAAACTTTTCAAGCCGAAAAAGGGGGAAAAAGCCATAGAAATTCTTTGTACAAAGGCCATGTCGGCCTAATACAAAAGCCTAAGGTCTATCTCTTGCTTTGAGTTCAAAAGATCGTCCTAATTCATATAAAACCTAAGGGTTACCTTACTTCGAGTCTGAGCAAGAACTCACTCGATAAAAGCTATGCTAGTTCTATTTTGGTCGAATTACCTGAACCTCGAACCTATGAATAATAATTTCACAAGGCATAAATAAAGCACAAATTTCATAAGGCGTAAGTTAAATGAAATTTCACGAGAAAGATCTTTATATACGTCAAAGTTATTTACAAGGGCAACATGGTCCGATCGGAATTCTATGCAAAAAATCCAAAAAAAAAACCCTAAGTACTTAATCTTCTTCAGGAGCAATATCTTCACCCTCGGGGTATTCTCCGCTCTTGGATCCACTCATACTCCTGGAATCATCATCACTAGAAGAGACCAATGCTTTGGCTTCGGGTTCAAGCTCTTTTGCATCTTTGATCTCGGCAGAGAGATCAAAGCCACGAGCGTGGATCTCCACGAGAGTCTCCCTTCAAGACTGGCACTTGGCAAGCTCAGCAACCCAGTATGCTCGAGTCTGAGCAGTATCATCAATTTCCTTTGCTCGAGCTTGAGCGGCTTTGGCATCAGACTTGTAGATGGCCACGATTGCCTCAGCATCGGCCTTAGCCGTCTCAGCCTTAGATTTTGCCACTGCAAGTTCCGTGACCAACCGAGCCTGGAGCTCCTCAATTTTCTTGGCTTGTGCCAAATTCTTCTCCTTCATGCCTTGGAGTTGGATTTTAGTTGAGGATAACTAAGCTCTAGTTGTCTCTTTCTCTGAGGCAAGGTGGTCCATATTTTTCTTCCACGCTATGGTTTCTGCCTTCATCGTATCTACCTCTCCACGGAGTTGCTCAATTGTCTCATGTAGCTACTGGACATATGAGATCGAATTGTTATCCATCACTCCCAAACCGATTTCATGAGCTTCTAATACTTTTATTACCTGCTGGTCAGTTCGCTCTGTTCTTTTTGAGCCGCGACCAGTTCAGCTTGGAGGCCCTTGATTTTTTCTTCTTTATGTTCACTAAAAAGTTTAAAGGCATTGTTCTCCTCGGTGAGCCCATGGATATCAGCCTCATATCGACTCAGTTCTCCTCAAAACCTAAAGAAAGCTTCGTGATGAAGCACCGAGGCCTACATAAATAGAAGAAAAAAAATTAGGCAAGAAAAGAAAAACACAAGTATGGAAACTGGTATTGACAATGAAGGTTAGGGCTTACCTGATTCAAAGCCTGTTGGGCCTCATTAAAGAGACATGGTGCTCCCACCTCGTCCATCAAAGCTTGGTCTTCTTCCATGACCAGACTTCAAAGGTAACTAGCCACCGATACGGAGGCGACAAAAACTCGTGCATCCTCCGGGATCGAAATGATGATTGTTCGTTTGCGCTCGGTGTCACACCTCCTTTTTTTACACCCGAGGGTATATAAGGGAGTTTTTCCAATTAAAGTGACATTATTCAAAATGGGATTATTTATTTATTATAGAGTCGCCACTTGGAATAATTTAGGGTGTCCCAAGTCAGCAGTTTATTCTAAATCTCAAATCGAGGAAAATTCGACTTTATCAAAAAAAGTCTGCGAAACCAGAAATTTTAGATAAGGAATTATGTTAACCCGGGAGAAGGTGTTTGGCATTCCCGGGTTCCGTGGTTCGAGCACGGTCGCTTAAACTATTAAAATTGGCCTATTATCTGATTTACTACATGTTTTAACCTATTGTATTTTTTTCGCTTTAGAACCGCTTTTAATTATTTTAAAACAATTTTAGGAAGATTCAACGTTATTTAAATCACACCTTGAACCACGCTACATGAAACGCACCCGCAGTTCGCAATACGTTCCATTTAACATTGTTGAGAAATTGAACTTGGGTTACATGAAATGTACGCCCGAAATTTTAAAAGAAATCACAACTACGTCACAGGAACCGCACCTATAGCTATGATGGAATTAATTAAAGAACGCGCCTAAGGAAACTACAAATGTTCAAATTAATAACAACATTTGTGAGGGCTAGGGAGAGTTAAATTGATGGCACACCTCAATTTTAGAAGTATTAAACTCTTGAATTAAATTTGTGAGGGCCATATATTATGGGTTTTAAGCATGACACACCTCAAATTGTTTTAGGAAAAGGGGTATATATTTTAAAGGCAATCTAAAGGTACACTTATTTTAACATAATTTAAAACTAATTATCACAAACACGTCACGGGAACCGTACCCATAGTCGTAATAATTTAATTGCGCATCTAAAGCAAACTACGGGTATTTAAAGAATTAATTACTTCTAAATTTTGTATTGCTAATAAGAGGGTCATGGGTAATTTTAATGAAAAATGGCACTCCTCCAACCATTTTAAAGGGATTACACTTAATTAAACCTAAGGTTATTTGCATCCAAACTTGGGCTCAGGCCCTTGATTAATGTGTAAAGCAAAGCAAACAGGCCTAAACTGATCGAGGTGGGAACTGGGCCAACGGCAGGCCCAGTGTATCAATGCACACTTTTTTTTTAAATGAGATGGGCATTATCACTCATTGGGCTCATAATTGAGCCCAGATGCAAGTCAAACAATTAAACCCAATGCATGCCAAAAGAAAGATGATTACTGAGGCCCAAAAAAAATTATTGCTCTGGGCCGTTCATAAACAAGTTGTACATGCCTTACATCCATACACAATCAATGAGAAACAAGCAACAAATAGTCTGGGACTTCACTTTTTAATATATTTCAATCTCAAACTTACTAGATAAAATAACATTTTCCTGACACTACATGTGGATTCCAATTCACAAAGAAACTAAAAGTGTTCAACAGTAAACAAAGTAGGAGGAGCTGCTTGTAAACTATATATGATGCATTTCTTCAGCAAAAACCTATCAACTAACATAGGGCTAAAACATGAATTCAAACATACTCTTGCTTCTGAACCTATTTTAGGTAACTTACAGAACCTTTTAAAACAAGAAATAGCCAAGGCAAAGATCTAACCAAATAAAAAAAACCAATTTTACAAAACCTAATACATCACGTACATCCAAACAACCCCTGGATACTTTTCTATTTAAGGAACACACCTAGATTCAGGATCAACTCGTCTCATGTAAAATGTCCAAAAGAATCTATGACAACAAAGGCATAGGATAGCATGTACACTTCTTATGGAAACTCCAAATGCCAACAGCTCTAAACATACATTTTTATCAAATTAGACTGCATTATAGTTTGGGACAGAAATGAAGAAATGCAACAGAACAATTACACAAGATCCTTTTTATATATGAAGGGATTCTAATAGGAGAGATAGTTGATAAAGAAAGAGAGAAGAAGTGATTAAGCGAACCTAAAACCAAACACACACACATATTCTGTTATGTCTTGATGAGGGAAGTAAAATAATTTAAACCCCCCATCTAGATTCATCAGCTTAAAAATCCAACTTAAATTTATAAGTTCATCTCACTCTTCAGTAAATCAACACAATAACCTTAGAAAAATATGAATGACTAAATATAATGAGTGTGTATGTGTAGCTGTGAGTTTTAAAAACACGAAACAACACAACAGAGCCAAGAACATTTTTTAACTCTTCTATTGTTAAAATCAAATGACCATTCAAGCTAGCTTAAACACAATCTTGCCGGATAAAAAATAATGTCATCCCATCACAATCTTTAATACATCAATAAAACCAACAACATGAGGTAGTATATGTTTACCTAGAAAACACAATAAGAGAAAGAATCAGACAAAATAAAGGTCGAGCAAGATCAAGAAGAAAACAGCAGCTGGTCTCCAATAGTCGAAGAAAAATCAGAAAATAATTTTCTGAACAGCAAGAGTTTCCACGACTAATCTGGAGCTCAAAAAAGTTCAGCCAAGACCAGATTGCTGCCAAAAAAAACTCGAACAGGAATCCACAGCACCCAAATTCCGAATCCCAGCCACAAACTCAATCATAAACAATTTTTGAAAAAACCAAAGATCCAAGGAAAATGCTGAGATTTGTAAAATTTTAATCCCTTTCGAAATGAAACAATTTTTTTTGTCTAAACCCAAAACTCACACTATGATTTTGTATATTTTTCGTTTTCTAAAAAATGCCTCACTAAAAAAGAAAAAGGGGTGGAGAGAAGGGAGAAACTTCAAAACCCTAGAAATTCCATCACTAAGTTTTTAAAATTTTCCCTAGATTTTTCTGATTTTTCCTTAACCTTGAAAAAGAAAACATACCTCATATATATAACCCTCAAAAAATCTCAAAATTTCTGCCCAAATATCCGAAAATCTTCATGTTTTGAATGATTTTTGGGACAGATGGAAGGCAGATCGATTTATATCTATCCACGACTCCCATTCATCCAGCAAATCGTTCTATTGTACTAAAATCGTGCAAAATTTGGAGACAATATTCGTTCCTCTCTGACAAAAAACTGTTGGAAATAAAATGACGTGGAGGGGAGGGGTCCCATTTGAGTGAACTTGCCTGAGTTCCTGGCGAGTTGAGGACCGAGCTCAATGAGGAAAATGATGAACATCGCCGTTTCAATGTTATTTAGATCTAGGGTTTGGGTGTGAGAAATGATATAACAAGGTTTATGTATGGAGGGAGACGGGCGGGTCAAAAATAGGCGGGTTTGGTCCAATTTTTGGGCTGGGGCTGTAAAGGGAAGTGTTTGGGCTGAAGGTTTTAAAGGTGCAGCCCAAGTATGCTAGACCCACTTTAAAAATCATTTTTTTCTTCTTTCTTTTATTATATCTTTAATCTCTCTTTTTTTAATTAAAAACCCCAATAATTAAAAATCTTAAATTATCTAAAATTTGAAATTAAACTAGTTAACTAATTATAAAAAATTATAAACATCACTTAATTCTAAATTAAAAGAGAAAAATCAATAAACTAAAAATTAAAAGACAGAAATGTAAAAATGAGCTATTTTTTGTGATTTTCAAATTTTTATAAAGCAAATAATTACTGATTAATTCTAAAAATATAAAAACAAATCCTAAGTGCAATGCATAATATTTTTGTATTTTTTCATGATTTAAATAAAAATTAAACATGCACAGAAATGCAAATAATTAAAAAAATTCTATAAAAATTCCTAAAATGGCAAATAATTAACAAAAAACCTATTTTCTTGGGATTTTATAGGAGTATTTCATATAGGGCAAAATCCACATGCTCACAGCTGCCCCTATTTGCTCGGAAACACGACAGACTTTCGGGCAAAGATAAAATGAGCAATTATGAGGGATTTTTTCCCATTTGTAACTCTATGAGAAGCATTTTTTAAGGAGCCTGACCGAACCTTGCTTCTGAGGTTGCCTACATATCCTTGGCTATAAAGGAATCAGGTCAGTGTAGTTCTGGAAGTTTTGGTAGCTGGGACTAATAGGGAACTGTGATTTCACTGTTGTTGCTGTTGTTTTTGCTTGTTGAGCTCCTTATTACACCAAAATGAAAGATAAGAAGCTAAGCTAGCTAAGTCTATCAACTACGAGTTACAAGATTCCTATCTATAAACCTTCTAAAACTTGATCTTGAATCTTGGATGATTCTTCCTGTAAACTCTGGTTTGAATCTTGACGCTCGTTAGTTGCAACTGTTGGTTCATTCTTCTTCAGCTTTTCAGATCACGACGGGACATGCGAAGCTTGTGACTTCAATCAAATTTGAGTATCCGCATCTTTTCTCCGCTTCTGCATCTTGAATTCAACTTCTTTTCTTTTATTTGGGTTGAGACTTCTTCTTTTGGTCATCTCAAACCTTGTGCCCCACGGTAAAAACCTGTTCAGGCACCAAAGCAAATAAACGAATGAAATTTTTCTGCCCTAGTTTTCACTAGGAAAATTTCGTGAGTTATTGTAACAAAATCTAAACTATTTCTTTATTTGAAAGCAAATAAAATAAGGATTGTGTATCCTTGGGAAGAAGAGATTAGGGAGTGGAGCCCTATATCTATACTAAAATCAACCATAGAGTGGAGATCCTATGTTGGAAAAACATCTACCTACTGTCAAAAAATAAACTAAGCTAGGGAGTGGAGACCCTATGTTGGAAAGGCGACTAGGGAGTGGAGACCCTATGTTTGAAAGGTGACTAGGGAGTAGAGACCCGATGTCTAAAAATAAAATCAACTAGGGAGTGGAGACCCTATGTTGGAAAGGCGACTTGGGAGTGGAGACCCTATGTCTAAAATTAAACTCAACTAGGGAGTGGAGACCCTATGTCTAAAATTAAACTCAGCTAGGGAGTGGAGACCCATATGTTGGAAAGGCGACTAGGGAGTGGAGACCCTATGTCTAAAAATAAACTCAACTAGGGAGTGGAGACCCTACGTTGGAAAGGCGACTTGGGAGTAGAGACCCTATGTCTAAAAATAAACGCAACTAGGGAGTGGAGACCCTATGTTGGAAAGGCGACTAGGGAGTGGAGACCCTATGTCTAAAAATAAACTCAACTAGGGAGTGGAGACCCTATATTGGAAAGGCGACTAGGGAGTGGAGACCCTATGTCTAAAAATAAACTCAACTAGGGAGTGGAGACCCTATGTTGGAAAAGCGACTAGGGAGTGGAGACCCTATGTCTAAAATAAACTGAATTAGGGAGTGGAGACCCTATGTTGGAAAGGCGACTAGGGAGTGGAGACCCTATGTCTAAAATAAACTAAACTAGGGAGTGGAGACCCTATGTTGGAAAAGCGACTATGGAGTGGAGACCTATGTCTAAAATAACTTCAACTAGGGAGTGAAGACCCTATGTTGGGAAATTGACTAGGGAGTGGAGACCTTATGTCTAAAACAAAATCAACTAGGGAGTGGAGATCCTATGTTGGAAAAGCATAATTAGATATTGGGGATCCTAGGCTACCATTATTTTGAATTTTCTTCTTATCTCTTTTTTTTTCATTTTGTTTCTTCCTTTATTTCATGGAATGAGTAAATGCGGGAAAGAATTTGGAGGGGACTTCCCTTTCTGGATCGTTGCTGCAAAGCTGTTTTTAGTACTTGCGTAGTGTCTTGTTACACCGTTTCTTGCAAGGTTGCTTTGCATTGCTCCTGTTTCATGTTTTCAAACAAAGAACAATTGTTAGTTTGAATTGGTAGTTGGTTTTGTGGCCTTGATTGTTTTGATCACTTGATCTCGACCCAACTCTTTCGATGAACATCTCTGTTGCCTGCTGGCTTTCTGGAGATCGATCTCTCTTCTAAAACTAGGGATTTTGACTTTCTAAAATTTTCAATACGATGGTTCAACCTGTGTAGGGTTTTGGCCTTTTCCTCTTATTTCGCCTTTATGGACATTTGACTTTGGATTTCTTTCCCTTTTCAATGAATTTGAACCTGGAGCATCGACCATCATGGCCAGTCGAGATCGACTTGATGCACCTGCTGAGGCTGGGTGCTTTTCTTTGAATTTGGCTTTTGTTAAGTAGAACCCTGTACAACCAGTCTTGCTATCTTTTCTTTGTATCAGTTTCGAAGAGGGATTAGACCGAAAGGGACTTAAAGAAAAGTAAACAAAGGACAGGATAATGAATTTAACGAGAAGCATCCCTTTCGGGGGAGAGAAATAAGGACTTATCTGGAGTGCATGCAGACTTCAATAGACATGACATGCTTCTTGGACTGGATACCTGATCAGCGCAACTATCCAAATTCTCATAAACCCATTATGACCCGTGTTTTAAAACCGAGAAACCTTCCAGGACTCTTTTAGTGCCAATGGTTGTAAGGGATTTCTTCTTTTTGATCAACGGTGCCCTTTGCGGGTTTTCGCCAATTGACCTCTCTCATTTCTCTTCTCATCGTCGCCTTATAATGCTCTTTACGAGTTTTCACTAACAAAACTCTCTCATTTTTTTAATTTCTTTGCTTTCCATCATCTTACGGTGTCCGTGTGGGTTTTCACCAATAAAACTCTCTCATTTTATTTCTCTTATTTGTTTGTATCAGATCCAAGCAACCACATTCTCCAAGTCTTGAACGTCCTATCTCTTGATCAGAAGAACTTGAACGGGATTTAGGGTAAAAAGAGTTTGGATCAAATTATAACTTTGGAACTTTTCTGGCGAACTATCATCGAACCATTATAACATCTGCCCTAGTTTCACTTTTGAGGGGAAATTGAATTTTTATTTTGGTATGACTGAACCCTAGAGATAGGCTGCCTACGTATCCTTTCAGAATCAAGTCAAACGTAGTTCAGGGAAAACTTTTGTTTTGTTTTTCTTTTGTTGATTTGTTGATTTCTGATATTGATTTGATTTTATTTTTTTACAAACGTTTTCAAGTTCCAAAGAGGGTAATGAAGGAAAGGTAACTGGCTCAAAGGGTTAGCAAAGGATTGGAGTGTTTGGGGTAGCGAGAATGAAAGACTTCATCTTCCCAATCGGATAGTATCAGTGCTGTAGAAAGACTAGAAATAATATCTTTTGACTGCGTCTGCATTTACAGCTGTTTCGGGGTCATTTCCTTCGATGTCTCCCAGGTATAACGTCCCTTTTGGCAATAATTTTCTGATAATATATGGGCCCTTCCAGTTAGGAGTGAACTTTCCTTTTGCTTCCTGGTGGTGAGGGAGAATAAGCCTCAAAATGAGTTGCCCCACTTCGAAGTTCCTAGGCCGCACTTTCTTGTTGTAGGCACGGGCCATTCTTTGTTGATACAACTACCCATGGCAGAATGTGGCCATTTGCTTTTTATTGATCAGGGTTAACTGTTCCAGACGGGTTTTTACCCATTCACTGTCCTCAATTTCAGCTTCAACAATGATTCGAAGAGAAGGGATTTTAACTTCTGCGGGTATCACGGCTTCAGTGCCATATACCAAAAGCTATGGGGTTGCTCCGACTGATGTGCGCACAGTTGTGCGATATCCCAACAATGCAAACGACAACTTTTCATGCCATTTCCTGGAACTTTGGATCATCTTTCTCAGAATCTTCTTGATGTTCTTGTTTGTTGCTTCAACAGTACCATTGGCTTTGGGCCGATAAGGGGTAGAATTTCGATGCGTGATCTTAAACTGCTCACATATCTCCCTCATCAAGTGACTATTCAAGTTTTCAGCATTATTCGTAATGATAGTTGCAGGAATACCAAAACGGCAGAGGATATTGGAGTGCACGAAGTCTACCACATCTTTCTTAGTGACAACTTTGAGAGTAATTGTTTCAACCCACTTTGTGAAGTAGTCAATGACGACCAATATGAATCTATGCCCATTTGAAGCTTTTGGCTCGATCGGCCCAATGACGTCCATACCCCAAGCAACGAACGGCCATGGTGCTGACATAGGATGCACTTCTGTAGGCGGCACATGAATCATGTCACCGTGTACCTGACACTGATGACATTTCTGGATAAAATTGAAGCAATCTTTTTCCATAGTCATCCAGTAATAGCCTGCTCGAAGGATTTTATTTTCCAAGACGTATCCATTCATGTAGGGTCCATACTCCTGCGTGAACTTCATACATGATTCTTCTGGCCTCTTCGGCGTCAACACAACTTAACAAGTTGAGATCTGGAGTCCTTTTGTACAAGACCTCACCGCTCAAGAAGAAATTGCTTGCAAGCCGTCTAATGGTTCTCTTTTGGTCTCCACTGGCTTGATCAGGATATTCTTTAGTTTTAAGAAATCTCTTGATATCATGATGCCATGGCTGAACATCCGGTTCTGCCTCAATCGTATTGCAGTAACCGTGCCTTTTTCGGATTTGGATTTCCAACGGTTCAATGTGGAGATTGCCTGGATACGACAACATCAAGGCCAAAGTAGCGAGTGCATCAGCCAATTCATTGTGAAAACGAGGGATGTACCTAAACTCGACTGACTTGAACCGCTTGCTAAGATCTTCCATATGTTGCCTTTATGGAATAAGCTTGACATCCCGAGTTTCCCATTCACCCTGAGCTTGTCGGATAATCAAGTCTGAATCCCCCATGATCAATAGTTCCTCAACATCTTGGTCGATTGCCATATTCATATCCATAATGCAGGCTTCATACTCGGAAGTTTTTTTTTGTGCAGAAAAACCGAAGCCAGACTATGGCTGGATAGTGTTGACCAGGGGTGAGATAAAAAATACCCCAATCCCAACACCTTTTGCGTTCACGGCTCCATCGAAGAACATTTTCCAAGTATTGGTATCTTCTGATGTTACCTCAACTGAATTCACCTCCTCGTCCGGAAAGTAAGTACTCAAAGGCTGATACTCATCATCAATAGGGTTTTCAGCTAGGTGATCTGTTAAAGCCTGGGCTTTCATTGCCATACGGGTGACATAGACTATGTCAAATTCAGTGAACAGAATCTACCATTTTGCTAACCTCCCTGTGGGCATCGGTTTCTGGAATATGTACTTTAAAGGATCTAACCTGGTGATGAGGTAAGTGGTATAGGCCAACAGGTAATGTCTAAGCTTCTGAGCGACCTAAGTTAAGGCACACCAAATCCTTTCCAACAAGATATATTTGGCCTCATAACTTGTGAACTTCTTACTCAAATAGTAGATTGCCTGCTCTTTCTTCTTGGTCACATCAGTTGCCCTAGGACACAGCCAAAAGAATTCTCCAAGACTGTCAGATACAAAAACAAAGGCCTTCCAGGTTCGGGTGGGACCAAGACTGGCGGGTCTTTGATTTTGTCGACAACTTCTTGACACTCATCTATCCATTTAATCGCTGCATCTTTCTTCAACAGTTTGAATATAGGCTCACAGGTGGAAGTCAACTGAGCAATGAACCGGCTGATGTAATTCAACCTTCCCAGCAGGCTCATAACGTCTTTCTTAGTTTTCGGAGGAGGCAAATCCTGAATAGACTTTATTTTCGTTGGATCTAACTCAATGCCCCTCCGACTGACTATAAATCCTAAGAGTTTGCCAGACGGAACCCCAAATGCACATTTAGCCAGATTTAGCTTCAAATCATACTTGTGCAGCTGCTCAAAAAACTTTTTTAGGTCCAAACATGGTCGTCCTGTGTTCTGGATTTGATGATCACATCGTCCACATACACCTCGATTTCTTGGTGCATCATGTCGTGAAAGATGGCAGTCATGGCCCTCATATAAGTTGCCCCGACGTTCTTCAAACCAAAAGGCATGACCCTGTAATAATAGGTACCCCAGGGAGTGGTGAAGGCTATCTTTTTCGTATCCTCTTCATCCATCAACACCTGATGATATCCTGCATAACAATCCACGAAATATTGTATCTCATGTTTGGCACAGTTATCAATAAGGATATGGATGTTTGGCAAAGGGAAGTTGTCCTTGGGACTTGCTTTATTCAGATCTCAGTATTCAACACACACTCGACTTTTCCCATCTTTCTTTGGCACGGGAACCACATTGGCCAACCATGTGGTGTATCGGACCACTCGGATCACCCCTGCCTTCAACTGTTTGGTGACTTCCTCTTTGATCTTGTCGTTGATATCAGTTTTGAATTTCCTTTGTTTTTGCTGGACAGGGGGATAATCGGGGTAAGTCAGCAATTTGTGTACCACTAGATCAACACTTAATCCTGGAATGTCATCGTAGGACCACACAAACACATCTTTGAATTCAAACAAAAGTTGGATCAGGGCATCCCTAGTTCTTTCATCTGTGTGAATGCTCATCATGGTTTCTTGGACCTCTTCAGAACTACCCAAATTAACTGGCTCGGTTTCATTTAAGTTTGGCTTAGGTTTATTCTCGAATTGTTCCAATTCTTGATTTATTTCCCTAAAAGCCTCTTTTTCATCGTATTCCGGTTCTTGATTCATTATTTCACAATGAGATAACGTGTTTGGATCTGTGCATGATCCGCAAGCATGTCACATTATTTAAAGCCGCGTTATTAGGACTGAAAGAAGAAATAAGAAAAATTAACAAAAATCAGAAAGAATAAAGAGAGTTGAACGATGAAATATTGATTTTATTTCATTCAATTTTGAAGATAACAAGGTTTACATTGGAATTTAAAGACAATAAACTAAAAGAAACATCCGAGTTACACCCTGAAATAACTCGTGATGTAGAAAAGGTCGCAAGACTGGACTATCGGATTCCCGCCTGATTGGGAATGGAGTAGCCTTCCAGTTTTGTAACTTGGCATTGGGCCCCATATACAGCACCTCAGCGGTGCTCGAGCCTTCTCCTGGATAAACCATGTAGGTTTCATACAACATTTGCCTCATAGCTCCCACATATTTCTTCAATTTTCTCGGCCGTGAAGGCCTCATCTTCTTCTTCTTCATTGTACTTGGGCTGGACGAATGTTTTGTAGAGGTGTGGAACCAGCTGAGGTAAAACCGAACCATTGCTCTTTCACTCATTTGCCAATGTCACATCAGCTTCTGTGGAACGAAAACCCATACCGAAGAACTTCTTTGGCAGGTAGAGTGATAGGTTCTGTGATACCTTGCAATGATGCCTGAGTCCCTTCCCAGGTTTATAACCATGCTTGATCATTTCAACAATGACCATGATGGATGAATTTGACAGAAAAGGCTAAGGACAAGGGTTTCCCTCCTCACATTGATCTGCGACCACCACCTCAAAAGCTTAATAAACTATATGCTCGCTACCTTCCCTGGCTTTGAGACATGGGACTGATGGGTCCCGGTAAATTGACTGCTCATCTTCTCCATGAACCACAATTTCCTGGTCTTCATATTCAAATTTTGCCATCTGGTGGAGAGTGGAAGGTATGGCCCCTGCCGCATGAATCCAAGGTCTTCCCAAGAGGAAATTATAGGAAGTGTCTATGTCTAGGACCTAAAAGATCACCTCGAAATCCACAGGACCAATAGTCAAGATCAAGTCAATCTCACCTATGGTATCTCTCTTGATGCCATCAAAGGCACGCACATAGACATTGTTAGGCCTGATTCTCTCAGTCCCAATCTCCATTCTTGCAAAGTTGAGAGAGGGTAGATATCAACTCCGGATCCGCCATCCAGCATGACTCTCTTCACATAGTACCCCTCACATTTAACTTTCAGATGGAGGTCTTTGTTGTGGGCGACCCCTTTCGGGGGCAAATCATTCTTGCTAAAGGAAATTTGATTAACTACGAAGAATCTTTCCGCCTCTTCTCCAGTTGCTCGACAGTGGTTTCAATTGGAACATAAGCTTTGTTGAGGGTCTTTATCAACACTTTCTGATGCTCAGTTGAGTTTACCAGTAGAGACAAGAGTGAGACCTGTGAAGGATACTTTCAGAGTTGGTCTATTACCTCATACTCCATAGTTTTCATTTTACGGAAGAACTCTTCTTCTTCTTCGGCACTAATTGGATTTCTGATCGGAAGTGTTTTTGTTTGGCTCTCTTTACTTCCTCCAGATTGAGGTATTTCTCGGCTGGGTTAGTTTCATTTGCTTCTCCCAGGACCCCCTTTCCTTTGTTGGTTACTACCGGCTTGTTGTAATTCCATGGGACGGCAGCAGGGTCTGTCATGGGCTTTTGCGGTGCGCGACCAATAACCACGGGCTCATTCAGCCTTGGTGAAATTACTAGCCCCCGTACCACATAAGTCCCTTTAGGCACATATATCTTAGATCCCTTATTCAGCTCGAACCTTCTTGGAGGGCTCAATGTCATTTGTTCTTTCCTGTGACCCCGGGGAACATAAAGAATGACATCTTTTTGAGGTACTGCCCCACTTTTGGTTTCCACTGTCTTTTCTATATTTTGAGGGGTGGGTTTACTCTTATTCTCCCCCTTGTCTTGCTTTGCAGCAACCTTTGGCTTCTTCTCGACATCAACAATCGCAATGATGGCTTTCAAAGCGGGATCAAACTCTTTATCTTTGCAAATCATTCCAATAACTGGTCCGTTGTTGTGAGCCGGTAATGGGTTGTTGGTCACATTAGGAATTTCTTCATCCTTTAGCACTATCCATTTCTGCTCTATGAGATTTTCAACAACCCTTTTCAGAGTCCAATAGTCTTTAGTGTCATGCCCTTCCGCTACCGAATGGTAAGCACATCGAGTACCGATTCTGTAGGATTGCGACTCTGGATTTTGCCTGGTCTGGGGTACGGGTTGCAATAGACCCATTTGGACCAGTTTAGGGAAAAGGCTAGAGTATGACTCACCAATAGGCGTGAAGTTTGTTCTTCTGGGTGGCTCCCGAGCACGAGCATTAAAGGGGAAATTATTTTGTAGAGGCCGGGGATTATACTAAGCTTGGTGAGGAGGGTTGTTTCTAGGAAATGGAGCTCGATTTTGGTTGAACTGTTGTTATGGACAAGCGTATGGCTGGGCATTCATTATTGTGTACGGCTGAGGAGCCATAGCATAAGCCACATCCTGATGAGGATAATAATGTGGTGGGGTGTTTGGAGGGAAGTAACCTCTGGGTGGACGGGGGTTTCTCAGACTTAAAGCTGCCATTGCCACCTCTTCTTTCTTCTTTCTATTTGCTACGCCCCCGGACCCACCTTGAATTGCTTGGGATGTAGATCTTATGGCAGATTGGCTTAGTATGCGCCCTGTTTTTAGACTATTCTCGACCATCTCACCAATCTTGATGGCCTCAGCAAACGGTTTCCCCATTGCAGACATCATATTCTGGAAGTAGTCAGCCTCTTGGGCTTGTAGAAAGACACTCACCATTTCTGTTTCATCCATCAGAGGTTTGACCCTGGTCGCTTGTTCGCGCCATTTAACAACATATTCTCAAAAACTTTCTGAGGACTTCTTCTTGAGATTCGATAGAGAATTCCTGTTGGGAGCTATATCTATGTTGTACTGAAATTGCCTGACAAAATCTCTAGCTAGATTGTCCCAAATGTGCCAACGAGACATGTCTTGGTCCATGTACCACTCAGATACAATGCCGACCAGACTCTCTCCGAAATAAGCTATTAGTAGCTCTTTTTTTCTGCCTGCCCCTCGCAGTTAATTGCAGTACCTCTTGATATGGGCTATGGGATCCCCGTTCCCGTCATACTTTTCGAACTTTGGGGTCTTGAAACCCAGGGGCAAATGCACATGCGGGAACATGCATAGATCAGCGTAGGACAAACTCTTTTGTCCGCTCAAACCTTGTATATTCTTGAGGCTCTGTTCCATGCTTCTTATTTTTCGGGTAATTTCCTCTTGCTCGAGGTTCTTTGTAGCCTTCTCCTATCCCGCGACAAACTCGTACCGGGGTTGTTAAGGGTAAGAATTGGTAGTGATCTGGGTAGATTCTGGTGGAAAAGATGGTACTTGGAAGGTGAAAGACGATGGATCAAAGCTTGGCCTGGGCAAAGTGGGTTGCACCGCAGCTGATGTTGGTGGTGCGGTAAATATGTTGGAGGCCACTCCTGAAACCATCTGGGGGCGAACCTCAGAAGGTGTTCCGGTGAAGTGAGCTGAGATGGTGGGGTATCCAAGTGGGGTATTTGGGTAATTTATTGGGACATTGGAATTTCCACTTGCTCTAGGAAGTAACTCGGGGAAACCGGGTATGGAACTCGGTGGCTCTCTACCATTAGACCAGGCGTCCCACATTTCTAGCACGTGGAGGCATAGTGCCATATTCTCTTCAGCTTCCGCTGACTCTGAGGTTGGGATAATCGATAGTGGGCTATCCTCTAAGATGGGAATCGTTGGTGGACGACCTTCTGATGACATTTCTACACTGCCCTTTGATCTTGTGAAGTACGGGTGTGAAGCCAGGTTACCATAAACCAACCACCTTAAAAATAGAACCTATACTCAATAACAGACAATAAACTGGTTAGTTTGAAGCAATTAACACATAGGGAATTGCACATTGGGGTGTGATGCACCTATACAGTTAAATGTGTTTCTACATGTTTTGCAACGATTGCATGTCTCATCCCAGCTTTTGTTTATCTCCCCGATCTTCTCTCTTGCTCTTTTGCACTCTTATTTTCTCTTTTTTTTGGCTTTCTCTTTTCCACATTCCTTTTTTACTTGAGTTATTTACAAAAATCATGACCGGATCCGATGAGGATTGCCTACGTATCACGACGCCACGTGAATCAGATCATCACGTAGTTTAAGAAATAAATGCAAAAAATAGGGAAACAATTTTTGGGATTTTCCAATTTTTCATTAACAAAAACTCTACTGTTCTCTATTACAAAAGACTCCACTATACTCTTTCTAGGAATTTAAAACTACAAACAAACTCGAAAAATATTTTAAAACTAAAAACTGAAGTACATACTCAAAAATAAAAATCAACAGTACATAAGTGCTTCTAATCTAGGGGCACGTGGGACGTCAGTCGGTCTTGCCACGGGCCTATGTGCAAGATCCCCTTGAGGACACTCCAGGTTACTCATTATTTGGCGAACAAAGGTCATTACCGCAGCAAAGAAGGTGGTTCTAGTCATGTCTTCACATTCATGGCACTTCATGACAATGTAACAGCAATTGCTCTAACCCTTTCCCTGATGATACCCTTTTCTTGGAGCAAACACCCGATTTGCTGAGACCTAGCTTCTAGCACTTGGGTGTCATGATGGTTTTGACCCTGTAGCTGTTGCATATCTTTCTCTAGCTGGGACATTAAGGCATATCAATGTTCTCTTTCTGCTTTAAAGTTCTTAGCTTGTTTGGCCATCTCATTTTCGAGGGTAGTTAGCCTTTTCTTCAAATTTGTGACTATTCCCTCATATTTCCTTTTCAATTGCCATACAAGCTCCGCCCGTCCCTCTATGTTCTTTGTCAGTTGTGCTCGGGCTCTTGCTAGATTAACCTCGGATTTTCATCCTGACATTCAGATACTTTCCTTCTAAGACCTTTTATGAGCCTTTCATCTGCTTGGCTTCTTTCCTGATTCTCCGTAGCTATCTTCACTTTTTGGATCTGGGCTCGAAGGGCTTTGTTTTCTTGAGCCAGTTTCTTCTTTTTCCCTTCATCAACAGCGGCTTGTACACTATTGTCAAATTTGAGATCCCTGATTTGTCCCTCCAATTTGCTTATCTTGACCCTATAGCTTGCCTCTTTTGCTAACCAATCTCATTGCTTCTGCGAATCGTCAGTGAATTGCTGGACATGGGGTCTTTTAGCAGGCTGTTCGGGCTCCTGAGGGACTTGAAACCTTTTACCAAACTAAGTCATGTAATTAGGGTCTAACTCGCCTTTAGATAGATCCCTCACCCGAGTCTTTGGCTCTAGAAATCTACACTTATTCCAAATCTAATGAACTTTTTCTTCTGGGAATACCGCTTTTGGACCCAATTCGATGACTTGTCAGCTCAGATCTTTGTCATGTGGGATAGTTTGGAACCTTCCTAGTTAGCGCAGCACCCTGTGTGGAGCGTATGGCTGAATGATCTGGAGACCCATTAAGAGAAGATAACACACCTCAGCTGACATGTAAATGACTTCAGTGACAGGGAGTCAACTGAAAGTCCACTCAATTTTGTCCGAAGTTAAAGAACTCAAATGCGCAAACCAAGCCTCTATACCTTTTGGAAATTCACAACCCACCACTCGGTTTTCATATTCTTTGATGCAATTCAAATCAGTCATGTCATAGTTCATGTACTCCAAGCAGTGACAAAAATGTTCTTGTATCCAAAGTTGTAGGAGCATGTTACAGCCCTTGAAAAATTTTTCCCCTTCTCGGCAGATAGTTAAAGCTCGGTAAATCTCCGCTAAGATCATTGGAACGAGGGTGCCATTAGCTTTCTGAATCATGACGTTGGCCATTCCTACAAGACCCAATTCTATGTTTCCATGTTTTATTGGACAAATTAAAATACCCAAGAATGCCACTATAAAAGCCAGTCCCCGCCATGCTTCCCATTTACCTTTGTTTCCTGAATGAGTTAGGCCAGTATCTGGTGCCTTAAAACCATGGGGATTGCCATAACGCTGGTACAAGAAGTAGAATGTGCAAAACCCTTCAGATAGATTTCCATCTTGAACCTCCCGACTGATGCTCAGCAGGTCCAAAAACTTATGAGGAGTCACTGTTCTTGGTGCTACTGGGTACCGACTTCTGAGATTCCCATTAAGACCGGCATAGCCCGCTATTTCCTCAAGCATGAGGGTTAGCTCAATATTAGAAAAATGGAATACACTATGCGCCGGGTCCCAAAAAGATATCAAAGCCTCAATCATATCCAACCTCGGTTTGATTTTCAGAAGACCAACAAGACCGCCCAAAACTTTTACCACAGTAACTCTGCTGACTTTTTGTAAGTCATTCCACCACATGTGGAGTCCTAATGGGATTTCTTCAAGGACTGTAAAGGGTTCATTTTCAATTGTGCTCATCCTGCACATTTATTAGAATGATTGGTTAAAAGATCATGGTTTATTTTGACTTAAGAAAAAGTTATTAGTTTTCAAAAAAATTTCATTTCAAAACAAGGAACGCCTTTGTAAATACGACCCTTCAGCACCTCAAGGAAGAAGATTTTAGGGCTATGTTTGTTAATTGGCAAATATTTGAAAAAGGAACCGAATGTGGCTATTCTTGCAAAAGCAGACTTCCGGCGTCCTTTTGGGAATGTTTTGGCCATTTAGACAAGAACGACATTACCTAATTTATTTATGACAAAACAAACAAAATTTTTGTTCTTTTTGGGTTATTTTTGCAAAAACGGAGTTGGACCTGGTGAGGGTTGCCTACGTATACCACATCCGGTGAGAATCAAACTTGGGTAGTTTGGGCAGTTTTGACATAATAAAAACCATACCAAATATTTTTTCTTGAAACAAATTTTCTTTTTTTTTTCAAAAGTTCGGCATAGTTTTGGTACCTTTTGGATACCGGGTTTTTCAAACACAGGTAAGTATTTCTCTCAGCCTTCAAATTGATTTTCCCAACTTTTCTCCATTATTCATAAGCCGGTCAACATGCAATCCAAAGCAAATAAATGCACAAGTCGCAGGTAGAATACATCAGGATGCTCTTTTCATTTCAGGTACACATGTCCTAGACAGACCCAACCCATATGTTAAGTCTCCAAAGTCAAATGCACGTGATGCAAACAAGCGTTCCTACTAGGGATCCGGCATGAGGCTTTGTTATATTAGGTTTAAAAACTTGGGTGTATTGTTCTAGACCTGGCTTACTCGAACGGACAACTAGAGCCGAGAGCGGCAACGTACCGGGAATACAGAAGCTTCACCGGCTTTGCAACTTATCCGAACCTCGTTCTAAAATTGGGATATGACTCTAACAAAAAAGAAGTTACATGAAGTGTACACTTACTAGATGATTTAGAAGACTCAGAGAGAAGAGGGTTTCGTAGCAATTTATATACAGTCCAAACAATATCAAAGCGGTAAAAAGCAGCATTTAGCACATTAGGCTCAACATGTAAAAATCAGATAAAAATAGGCCAAATATAACAGTTATTCTAAGCTCGAATTCTTGAACCCTGAACCAAAGTTCTGGGTTTAAATCCCCAGCAGAGTCGCCAGAGCTGTCACACCTCCTTTTTTACACCCGAGGGTACATAAGGGAGTTTTTCCAATTAAAGTGACATTATTCGAAATGGGATTATTTATTTATTACAGAGTCGCTACTTGGATTAATTTAAGGTGTCCCAAGTCACCAGTTTATTCTAAATCCCAAATCGAGGAAAATTCGATTTTATCAAAAAAAGTCTGTGAAACCTGAAATTCTAGATAAGGAATTCTGTTAACCCGGGAGAAGGTGTTAGGCATTCCCGGGTTCCGTGGTTCGAGCACGGTCGCTTAAACTATTAAAATTGGCCTATTATCTGATTTACTACATTTTTTAACCTATTGTGCATTATTAGCTTTAGAACCGCTTTTAATTATTTTAAAACAATTTTAGGAAGATTCAACGTTATTTAAAACACACGTTGAACCACGCTACATGAAATGCACCCGCGGTTCGCAACAAGTTTCATTTAACATTGTTGAGGAATTGAACTTGGGTTACATGAAATGTACACCTGGAATTTTAAAAGAAATCACAACTACGTCACGGGAACCGCACCCATAGCTATGATGGAATTAATTAAAGAACGCGCCTAAAGCAACTACGAAGGTTCAAATTAATAAAAAAAATTGTGAGGGCCAGGGAGAGTTAAATTGATGGCACACCTCGATTTTAGAAGTATTAAACTCTTGAATTAAATTTGTGAGGGTCATATATTATGAGTTTTAAACATGGCACACCTCAAATTATTTTAGGAAAAGGGGTATATATTTTAAAGGCAATCTAAAGGTACTCTTATTTTAACCTAATTTAAAACTAATTATCACAACCACGTCACGGAAACCATACACATAGTCGTAATAATTTAATTGCGCATCTAAAGCAAACTACGGGTATTTAAAGAATTAATTACTTCTAAATTTTGTGTTGCTAATAAGAGGGCATGGGTAATTTTAATGAAAAATGGCACGCCTCCAACCATTTTAAAGGGATTATACTTAATTAAACATAAGGTTATTTGCATCCAAACTTGGGCTCAAGCCCTTGATTAATGTGCAAAGCAAAGCAAACAGGCCTAAACTGATCGAGGTGGGAACTGGGCCAACGGCAGACCCAGTGTATAAATGCACGTTTTTTTAAATGAGATGGGCATTATCACTCATTAGGCTCAGAATTGAGCCTAGATGCAAGTCAAACAATTAAACCCAACACAGGCCAAAAGAAAGATGATTGCTGAGGCCCAAAAAAATTATTGCTCTGGGTCGTTCGTAAACAAATTGTACAGGCCTTATATCCATACACAATCAATGAGCAACAAGCAACAAATAGTCTGGGACTTCACTTTTTAATATATTTCAATTGATTTCAATCTCAAACTTACTAGATGAAACAATATTTTCCTGACACTACACATGGATTCCAATTCACAAAGAAACTAAAAGTGTTCAACAGTAAACAAAGTAGGAGGAGCTATTTGTCAACTATACATGATGCATTTCTTCAGCAAAAACCTGTCAACTAACATAGGGCTAGAACATGAATTCAAACATACTCTTGCTTCTGAACCTACTTTAGGTAACTTATAGAACCTTTTAAAACAAGAAATAGCCAAGGCAAAGATCTAACCAAATCAAAAAATAACCAATTTCTAAAAAAAAAATCTAATACATCACGTACATTCAAACAACCCCTGGATACTTTTCTATTTAAGGAACACACCTAGATTCAGGATCAGCTCGTCTCATGTAAAATGTCCAAAAGAATCTATGACAACAAAGGCATAGGATAGCATGTACACTTCTTATGGAAACTCCAAATACCAACAGCTCTAAACATACATTTTTACCAAATTAGACTGCATTATAGGTTGGGATAGAAATGAAGAAATGCAACAGAACAATTACACAAGAGCCTTTTTATATATGAATGGGTTCTAATAGGAGAGATAGCTGATAAGAAAGGGAGAAGAAGTGATTAACCGAACCTAAAACCAAACACACACATATTCTGTTATGTCTTGATGAGGGAAGTAAAACAATTTAGACCCTCCATCTAGATTCATCAGCTTAAAAATCCGACTTAAAATTATAAGGCTTCATCTCACTTTTCAGTAAATCAACACAATAACCTTAGAAAACCATATGAATGACTAAATGTAATGAGTGTGTGTGTGTAGCTATGAGTTTTAGAAACACGAAACAACACAACAGAGCCAAGAACATTTTTTAATTCTTCTATTGTTAAAATCAAATGATCATTCAAGCTAGTTTAAACACAATCTTGCCGGATAAACAAACAATGTCATCTCATCACAATCTTTAATACATCAATAAAACCAACAACATGAGGTAGTAGATGTTTACCTAGAAAACAGAATAAGAGAAAGAATCAGACCAAATAAAGGTCGAGCAAGATCAAGAAGAAAACAGCAGCTGGTCTCCAATAGTCAAAGAAAAATCAGAAAATAATTTTCTGAACAACAAGAGTTTCCACGACTAATCTGGAGCTCAGCAAAGTTCAGCCAAGACCAGATTGTAGCAAAAAAAAAACTCGAACAGTAATCCACAACACCCAAATTCCAAATCCCAGCCACAAACTCAATCACAAACCATTCTTGAAAAAACCAAAGATCCAAGAAAAATGCTGAGATTTATAAAACTTTAATCCCTTTCGAAATGAAACAAAATTTTTTGTATAAAACCAAAATTCAAACTATGTTTTTGTATATTTTTTGTTTTCTAAAAAATGCCTGACCGAAAAAGAAAAAGGGGTGAAGAGAAGGGAGAAACTTCAAAACCCTAGAAATTCCATCACTAAGTTTCTGAAAATTTTCCCTAGATTTTTCTGATTTTTCCTTAACCTTGAAAAAGAATACTTACCTCATATATATAACCCTCAAAAAATCTCGAAGTTTCTGCCCAAATATCCGAAAATCTTCACGTTTTTAATGATTTTTGGGACAAATGGAAGACATGGATCGATTTACATCCATCCACGGCTCCCATTCATCTAGCAAATCGTTCTATCATACAGAAATCGTGCAAAATTCGGAGAGAATATTCGTTCCACTTTGACAAAAACCGTTGGGAATAAAATGACGTGGAGGGGAGGGGTCCCATTTGAGTGAACTCGCCTGAGTTCCAGGCGAGTTGAGGACCGAGCTCAGTGAGGAAGATGATGAACAACGTTGTTTCAATGTTATTTAGATCTAGGGTTTGAGTGTGGGAAATGATATAACAAGGTTTATGTATGGAGGGAGACGGGCGGGTCAAAAATAGGCGGGTTTAGTCCGGTTTTTGGGTTGGGGCTATAGAGAGAAGTGTTTGGGCTGAGGGTTTTAAAGGTGCAGCCCAAGTGTGCTAGACCCACTTTAAAAATCATTTTTCCTTCTTTCTTTTATTATATCTTTAATATCTCTTTTTTTAATTAAAAATCCCAATAGTTAAAAATCCTACATTATCTAAAATTTGAAATTAAACTAGTTAACTAATTATAAAAAATTATAAACATCACTTAATTCTAAATTAAAAGAGAAAAATCAATAAACTAAAAATTAAAAGACCGAAATGTAAAATGAGCTATTTTTTGTGATTTTCAAATTTTTATAAAGCAAATAATTGCTGATTAATTCTTAAAATGTAAAAATAAATCCTAAATGCAATGCATGATATTTTGGTATTTTTCCATGATTTAAATTAAAAGAGAAAAATCAATAAACTAAAAATTAAAAGACCGAAATGTAAAATGAGCTATTTTTGTGATTTTCAAATTTTTATAAAGCAAATAATTACTGATTAATTCTAAAAATGTAAAAACAAATCCTAAATGCAATGCATGATATTTTTGTATTTTCCATGATTTAAATAAAAATTAAACATGCACAAAAATGCAAATAATTAAGAAAATTCTATAAAAATTCCTAAAATGGCAAATAATTAACAGAAAACTATTTTCTTAGGATTTTATAAGAGTATATCATATAGGGAAAAAATCACATGCTCACACTCGGGATTGACACTAGGGGCCGAAAACTAGCTGGTCAGTTTGAAACTCGAGGTAGATTCGCCCAAGCTCTTCCTCAGTACCTCCAAGTCACTCAAGCCAGCGGCATCATCGACCCCAGCGAAACAACCACGAAAAATGTACTCCACTCCGAGGGCACCTTCTACATGAAGAGTCTTCATGGCCCGAGCCTCCCAAACTTCCTCTTTGGAGAATGAAGGAAGCGACGGGGAGTCTCCGATTTCTATTGCCCCAGGTGGATCTCTTGGGATGTTCTTCTTATTTTGAGGAGCCTCGGGACTGGCCTCCACAACCATTTCCGATGCCTTCTCACCATTAGGTGAGGTACCTTCAGCTCCAGTCGGCTTAGGGACTCCAACTGAATCCCTCTCTTAGGCCCCCTCAGATCGAGGCAGAATATTTCCAATTTTGACTGATCTGGTGGCCTTTTGACTCTCGGTATTAGCTCGTGCTCAAGCCACCAGACTGGAATCCTCCTCCTTTTATTCTTCTTCTTCTTCATCTCTTAGGAGTTGAACTGACTTTATGGACAGGGGAATCACATCCTTCTTGGACTTTCGTGCCGCTTTATTCTTAGGCTCTAGCCCATTGGAGGTTGAAGCCCTTTACCTCTTTCTTTCCTTTGCCGGCTTCGGGGAAGAGAGTGGTCTACTTTACTAGATGGAGTCCTCATCATCACCTCCTTCCCAAGACCTACAAAAGAAGAAAAATAAATAAGCTCGAAAAAATACCCGAACAGTGGTCGAAGCTATCAGGTTATATGAAAACTTACCATGGTTTCGAGCCTCCCATCGATCTTTTGCCAATTCATGCCATGCGCGCTCAGCGTGTGTAGATTTCGGCACTAAGTTTCTGACCCAGTTCTCGATCTAGGAATCGCACCCGGCATCCAAGCAACAACTGCATCAAAATATACCGCTAATAAAAAAGGATGAAATGATGAAGGTGATAAACATAAGTTAAAAAGGGAGTTACACTTATGTCTCATATTACATTTCTCCAAAAATGGCATACTTTCAGCTAGGATCAGGTCCAAGGTCTTCACTAGGACAAATTGGCCCATCCATCCCTGGTCCTTATCCTCATCTATGATCGATAAAGCCGCATTTGAAGCCCGACGTTAAAGCTTTATTAGCCCTACTTCGATAAAGTCAGGGGCTATATAAGCGTATGAGATGGTCAAGGGTGAAAGGAAGACCATCGACTTGGCTCACAAAAAGCGGAGCAGTATCAGTATCCTCCAGAAGGAGGAGTGTATTTGGCCGAGGGTGACCTCGTATGTCTTGCAGAAGTCCACGATAACCGGGTCTAGGGGGCCCAATGTGAAAGGGTAGGTGTAAACACTTATAAATCCCTCCACATATGTAGTGATTGACTCCTTAGGTGAGGTCACCATGACGTGCTTGTTTACCTAGTTGCAATCCTTTTTAACCTGGTTTAGAAGGCCAACAGTGATTGTGCATATGTACCTCAACATTGGCTCGCATCTACCCAGAACCGAGGGGGTCTATTCAACCTTGAAGTTGGAGTCAAGGATGCCTGGCAGAGGAAAGAATTCTTTAGGGCGTGGCTCCATCGCTGGTTGCTCGCCAGCTGGCTAAGACGAGGAAGCCTTTTCTTTCTGTGGAATGATTTTATATGTTTTGGCCATTTTGTTGTTATGAACAAAAGAGAATAGAGATTGGGATATTTGGTGTTTTATAGGAAACAAACAAGGAAATTCAAAAGCTTAAAGGCAAGGGATTCTATAGGTGGCGAAGGAAAATGGAGATTAGAAAGAAAAGAGATCAAAAGTAAAGTTTGGGCGAGAGAAGGAAAGTGCATTTATAGGATGAAAACGACGGTTCAGAACTGTAACGACCCGACTGGTCATTTGAACAATTGCATCTGGTTCGACAGTTTGAGGTCAAGAGCAGCTTCATATTATGTATATCAACTTGTGTGCATGGTTGAATTCAGTTTCCGGATGAATCAGAGTCGAATTGGAAGAAGGAATATAGTTTTGGCAGCTTAAGCGGAGAGAATTTGATTGGAATTTGACTTTTGAGTAAACGGCTCCGAAATGAGTTTTGGATGATGTCAGTTGCTTTGTATGGTGATTTTGGACTTGGGCGTGCGTTCGGATTTGGATTTGGAGGCCGTAGGGTAATTTAAGGCATTTCAGTGAAAGTTGGAAAAGTTGAAGTTTGAAAAAATGGAGAGGGTTGACCGAGAGTTGACTTTTATGATATCGGAGTCCGAATATAATTCCAGAAATTGGAGTAGGTTCGTAATGTCATTTGTAACTTGTGTGCAAAATTTGGGGTCAATCGGACTTGGTTTGGTTGGTTTCGGCATCGGTTGTAGGATTCTTGAAATTTCAAGTTCTTTAGGATTGGATTGGAGAGTGGTTCGTGGTTTTAGCATTGTTTGACGTGATTTGAGAGTGGTTCTAAGTTCGTATGATGTTATGGGATGTGTTGGTACATTTGGTTGAGGTTCTGGGGGCCTCGGATGAGTTCGGGGTGAGTTTTGAGCGAGTTCAGGCTTTTCGACACTCGTATGTTGTTCCGGATCGTTGGGGGCTGCGGACAGCGGTAAATCATTGCCCCAGCGGCCAAAAGTACCGCTGTCAGCAGTGATATTTTGCTGCAGCGGTGGAATTTCCGCTGTCAGCGGAAAACGGACCGCGGCCGCGGTCATGAAGAATCCGCAGGTTCGTTAGTCCGACTTCGAAAGCCTATATCTTTTGATCTACAAGGACTTTTGAGATGATTCAAAAACAAAAGTTGTAGCTGTTCATATCTAGTTTCCAGAAAGATAAAGATATCATCATTTGGACTTTTGTATAGAAAGTTATGGCTAAAATACTAAGGTCTATTTGTGCAGCCACCAAAAGCGCGGACCGCGCTACTTTTTCGCGACTGCGGAGGGGTGAGCATTGCAGCGGTGATTTTCCACTGTCAGCGGTAATGGAAATCCAGGAGGTGCACTATAAATACAGAATTTAGGGTTTTATTTCATATTTTGACCTAGAGAGCTCGGATCTTGGCGATTTTTTGAAGGTTTTTCAAGAAATTTATCGAGGCAAGTAATTCTAACTCGGATTTGGCTAAAATACATGAATCTATCATTGAATTCATTATTTGATTAGTGATTTGGGATGGAATTTGGGGAAAATTTGTAAAGTTTTTCAAAAATGTAAAATGATGATTTGAATGACCAAATGGTATCGGAATTAGATAATTTTTGTATGAGTGAACTCATAGCGGAATGGGTGTTCGGTTTTTGTAAATTTTGTTGGGTTTCGAGGTGCGGGCCCGGGGAGTTGACTTTTGTTGACTGTTTGTAAATTGTATAAGAATCATTATTTTGTTAATTGGAATTGTCTTCTCTTGCATTGTTTGATGTATTCAAGTCGTTTTTGGCTAGATTGAGCCGAGCGTTGATGAATTGGTAAAGGAAAGGCTAAATTATGTATTGAATTGGCCAGATTGAGGTAAGTATCTTGCCTAACCTTATGTGGGGGACTTCCCCTTAGGAGTTGAGTCTTCTATGCTATTTTTAATCCATGCACGCAAGGTGACGAGTGTGTGCTCGGACTTATTTGTAGGAAATTTGCCTTTAGGGTTCTTAGGTCCTTATGTTCATTAAGGGAGAAGTTTATAAGATATGCTTGGGCTTCCTAATTGTTTGATTTACCCCAATATTATTGTTAGCTTTTCCCCTAACTCTTACTTGTTACGTGGCCCCTATTTGTCTTAATTGAAGTGATTGTTCTCCTTATTATTTTGTTATCCCTAAATTGTGAATTCCTCTATGACCCCGTGCATTTATGCTAGGTGTCCAAATTGTTGTGGTCACCGGTGTAGTTATCACGTGCTTATTATGTCATGTTGTTTTGTCAAGGTTGTCACACCTCTTTTTTCGCCCGCCCCGCCCCGGAAAGGGGCGCGGAAGGGAGTTTTTCCAATTAAAGGACAATCGAAACGAGATTTTATTTAAAAATTCAGAGTCGCCACTTGGGAGATTTGTGGTGTCCCAAGTCACCGGTTGAATCCCGAATTGAGGAAAAGAATGACTCTGTTTAACAGTCTGCGCACCAGAAATCTGGATAAGAAATTCTGTTAACCCGGGAGAAGGTGTTATGCATTCCCGAGTTCCATAGTTCTAGCACGGTCGCTCAACTATTATATTCGGCTTAATTATCTGATTTTATACAAATACAAACTTATGTGCAAATTCTAACTCTTTACCGCTTTTATTTTTATTATTTTACAGAGAATTGCAACGTTGTGAAAATGTATCTCGAACCACGTCACAATCAATATACCCGTGGTCGTCGACACATTTCGACTCCGTTGAGATTTGGACTTGGGTCACATCAATGTACACCCGCGTTTAAGAAAGTAAATTATTAAAGGCACGCCTAAAGCGACTAGCGTATTATTATTTTTGAGAAGGTCGTGAAATATTGCTAAAACAGCCCATCCGAAGTCTAATTATTTATTAAACATTTATTGAGGGCCCCGCAGTTTGCGTTTTATTTTGGTGAAGCACGCCTCATTTATTTTAAGGATATCCTAAAGTGACTACATTTCTATTAAATTTGTCTCTAAAATAAAAGAGAAAAAATCCTAATTAATTACAGGCTTGAAAAAAAAGGCGTAACATATTAAATGCTAGATTAAGACAAATGTTGACGGAAAGGAATATTACTAAAATTGAAATTATAAATAAAATACGGAATCGACAAATAATATATTCAAAAGAAACTAATTATCCCTTAACTAGATTAAACTCGCATTGTTAGATGACTTGAACCATTGGAATTAATTATTTACAACTATTTGAAACTAGAATCAATCTTAATTACTAATGCATATTCGAAAGTTTATTAAATTTAAACATCTGTCGTGTTTGAACTCAAATCATGCCATAATGCCTAATTCACGAAATTAATTTAAATTCATGCTTTAACTAAATTTAGCTACATGTTCACAATTAACCTACTGTTGACAATATTAAAACCTTAATAGCTAGTTAACTAATCAGATTTGCCAAGCCGATTCACTAAAGACCAACTTATGTTATTTTCCTCTTATTCCAATTATTAAACAGTTTGACAGTAATGAGCATGCTTAAATATATACTATCTAATAATCAAACTAAAGCAGAGTATTATTTAATAAATCACTACAAGATGCCTAGTTATGCAAACCAACAAAAATTTACATAATAATTAATACATGAAATAGCCTAAATACAATCAGTAAAAGAAACAAAGAAAATGTTAAATTAAAACTTCAAAGTTCCATTCTTCATATGTATTCATGCTTTCACATTTCAGTTTACAATATCGACAAGGTTACAGCCGTGTACCTGGTATTGGAAGTAAAAGAAAAGGAAGATCAGCAGAAATGCAGTAGCATATAACAACAGCAACACCTCGCAACCAGTAACAACCAGCAACGAGAAACCAGTGATAGATTTTAAAATCAAAATAACAATCCAGCAATAACCAGTGAAGTAGTAGCAAATAACCAACCAAACTCAAGGAACAAACCACATGAAAATTCAGAAACACCAACAATAATCAACGGGCAAAAACAAAATGAACCTTTTTTTAGATTGAAGGACCAGTTAATGTTTAACCCTTAATTCTCTCTTAATGTTCAGAAAATTCTTTCTTTTAAACTCTCTTCAAATTCGAATCCTCAAAAATCTTTTTTTCTTTCCGAATTCTTCTCCTTATTCCTTGTGTCCAGCTCTTTCTCTTTATATCCAAACTAGCAGCACCTAAATTAATTCTCACCATTATGTCTTGTCCCCCATTATGCACTAATTAATTGTATTAATTACCACCATTATGTTTTGTCCCCCATTATGCACTAATTAATTGTATTAATTCCCACCATTATGTCTTGTCCCCCACTACGTATTATTTTATGCATTATTTTAATATATTAGCGCTTAGTGGACATAACACTCAAATTAATCAATTGCTAAAACTTAAAATCCTGAAAATGCCCCTGAAACTACTGAAATTACCATTCTACCCCATCAGCTATAACCAATTCACCTAATCAATCTAACCAAAATACAGCAACTATAACCAATTCCTAATCAAATTTCATCAACAAATTTAGGCTAGAAACTCAATATTTTTGACTGAACAATATTTTTAACAACAAACATACTTTCAGATTCAATAACAGTAACAAATTGAACATAACCAACAAGTAGATTCAAATCACTAAACTCAATAATCAATTGAACTTTAAATTAAATCTAACAACATGATTAAACTAAACACTTCTATATTAAAACTAAACAAGAACATAAAACAAACTGAAGAAATAATCAAGAAATGATAAACAACGAACAAGAAAAGAATCAAACATATACTGATTTCAAATCCGAGAATATCAAACAAAGTACGGACAGAAATGAAACTTAAACCAACTAACCGGAAATGAACAACGATGAACTCGAACGGAAACGGAAAACTCGTACAGCAACCTCGACGTACCGGATCTCGACTCAACGAAAACCCACCTTCTCTTTTAACCTCGACGAATTCAGACTGGACCTGACCGAACGACGAACAACGACGGACTCAAACAAAACCAAACGAGACCTTGATAGAACTTCACCGGACTTTAACCTGACTGCTTCGCTTCCTCCGTCTATCTCTCACTTTGTTTCAATGACCTCTTGTTGTTTCTCTATCCGTGTGTGTGCGTGTGGTCGTGGAAGCAGCAGCAGTGGGGCTGTGTGTGTGTTGAGCAGCTGTTTGATGAGAGAGAAGATGAAGCAACAACAGCTATGTGTTTGGACGTGAGGCTGGAGGTCATTTGGACTGGCGAAAACGAAGCAGAAGAGGCAGCAGGTGAAGCTGGCTGAGGCTCGACGGGAGGGCAGCAGTAGAAGGGCAGCCATGGGAGGTTGTTGAAGAAGAAGAAGCAGCAGGTGAAGCTGGGGGTCGACGCAGCAGCGCTGCTGCTCGTCAATGGCGGATGAGGTGTTATTTGTTAATGGCTGGATGTAGCAGACGAGGCAGCAGCCATGGTGGTCATGGGGCTGCTGGACGTGAGGGTGGGGGCAGCCATGGGACGTGAGGGCTGCTGGTTTGGGATTCTGTCCGGCGGTGAGGGGGTTGACTTGGGTGGTCGTTTGGTTTCAATGGCGGACGGGGAGGGGGTGCATGGACAGTGGTGAGCGGAGGAGGGGGGGCTGTGGGGTTTCGTGGGGGGTTGAACGAAGAAGATGAAGAGGGGGGGGGTGTATGGGTCCGGCGGCTAGGAGAAAAAGATGGGGTATGTTTAGGATTTTTTAGGTAGTGAGTAGCAAATGAAACAAAATGAGAGAAAGAGTGAGGGGGGGGGGGGGTTGGGCTTGTGTCAAGGGGTTTTGGGTTGGGTAGAGGTGTTTTGGGCCTAAGTTTAAAATTGAAGAAGAGGTCCAATTCCGATTTTCTTTATATTTTTTGCTCTCTTTTCTCTTACTTTCTAATTAACAAAAATAAAATTCTAAATTAAGTTATAAACTAAATTAACTTATCAAAAATACTAATTAATTCCTAGCAACAATTATCATACATAATTAAACACAAATTAAATCAAAATTGCACATTTTGACATTGAATGCTAAAAATGCAAACGATGCATATTTTTGTAATTTTCATTCTTGTAAAACAAACTTAATTACTTATAATTGTACAATTAAATCCTAAATGCAAATGCGACATATTTTTGTATTTTTTATTAATTTAACAAATAAACATGCATGGACAAATACAAATAATTTATCAAAAATACCACGAAAATTCTCAAAATTGCACACAAAGGAAAATTGTTTTATTTTGAATTTTGGGACTAATTCTCATATAGGGCAAAAATCACGTGCTTACAGCTGCCCCTCTTTGTCCGAAAACACGAATAGTTTTCGTGCAAAGATAAAGTGAGCGATTTTTGCCCATCCGAGTACTCCGTGTGAAGCATTTTTTGAAAAAGATTTAACTGAACCTTTGCTTCAAAGGTTTCCTACATATCCCTGGCTAGAAGGGATTCAGGTTAATGTAGTTCGGGAAGTTTTTGGTAGCTGGGACTACCATGGGACTGAAATGTTACTGCTGTTGCATGCTGTTATTACTGCTTGCCGACCTCCTTATTACACCATGCTGAAAGAAAACAAGAAGCTAGACTAAACTATAGTCTATGAATTACAAAATCTTATCTAGATCTTCAGTCGTGCTCTTGTGTCTCTTGTTGCTTTGATGTCTCGGTGACTCCTCGGGTATTTCTTTATTGCTGATTTGTCTTGTATTCTCCCTTGACTGCCGATCCCGAACTGCTTATGTCCTTCTCGGGAGCTTCGCATTATTTTTCCATCGAGTCTTGGACTTCCTTCCTCTGCTGGGGATTCTTGTTGTTTCCTGCTGGGGATTTCGGCTGTATTCCTCTGCTTTACTGACTTGAAATGTATTCCTCTGTTATATGGGCGGGCTCCCAACTTCAAAACTTGAGATGTAACGACTGAAATGTATTCCTTTATTATATGGGCGGGCTCCCAACCTTAAAACTTGAAATTTAAAGACTGAAATGTATTCCTCTGTTATATGGGCGGGCTCCCAACCTCAAAACTTGAAATGTAAAGACTGAAATGTATTCCTCTGTTATATGGGCGGGCTCCCAACCTCAAAACTTGAAATGTAAAGACTGAAATGTATTCCTCTGTTATATGGGCGGGCTCCCAACCTCAAAACTTGAAATGTAAAGACTGAAATGTATTCCTCTGTTATATGGGCGGGCTCCCAACTTCAAAACTTGAAATTTAAAGACTGAAATGTACTCCTCTATTATATGGGCGGGCTCCCAACTTCAAAACTTGAAATTTAAAGACTGAAATGTATTCCTCTGTTATATGGGCGGGCTCCCAACTTCAAACTTGAAATTTAAAGACTGAAATGTATTCCTCTGTTATATGGGCGCCCAACTTCAACCAACAACTTTGAAAATAAAGCGCCATTCTGTTCTTCAGGGGGGGATCCTGACCTTAACAACAACTTTAAAAATAAAACGCCATTTTGTTCTTCAGGGGGGGATCCTGACCTCGACAACAACTTTGAAAAAAAAACGCCATTTCTTTCTTCAGGCGGGCGAGATTTCAACAACTTCGAAAATTAAATCGCCATTCTGTTCTTCAGGGGGGGCTCCTGACCTTGACAAAAACTTTGAAAATAAAATGCCATTCTGTTCTTCTGGGGGGGATCCTGACCTCAACAACAACTTTAAAAAATAAATTGCCATTTCAGGCGGGCGAGACTTCAACAACAACTTTGAAAAATAAATCGCCATTCTGTTCTTCAGGGGGTGCTCCTGACCTCAATAACAACTTCAAAAAATAAATCGCCATTCTGTTCTTCAGGGGGGATCCTGACCTCAACAACAACTTCGAAAATAAATCGCCATTCCTTTCTTCAGGCGGGCGAGATTTCAACAACTTCGAAAAATAAATCGCCATTCTGTTCTTCAGGGGGGGGGCTCCTGACCTCAACAACTTCTTGAAAATTTCAACACCTCCATTCTCCAGGCGGGCTCCTAACCTCGACAACAACTTTAAAAATAAAACGCCATTCTTTTCTTTAGGCGGGCGAGATTTCAACAACTTCAAAAAATAAATCGTCATTCTGTTCTTCAGGGGGGTCTCCTGACCTCGACAACAACTTTGAAAATAAAACGACATTCTGTTCTTCAGGGGGGCCTCCTGACCTCAACAACAACTTCGAAAATAAAATCGTCATTCTGTTCTTCAGGGGGGGCTCCTGACCTTAATAACAACTTCGAAAAATAAATCGCCATTCTGTTTTTCAGGGGGGGGATCCTGACCTTAACAACAACTTCGAAAATAAAATCGCCATTCTGTTCTTCAGGGGGCTCCTGACTATAGGAAAACTGAACATTGATAATCTTAAGAAAACTAAAAAATGACTCCCTTTTTTCAAATTCAAACTTCTTTTTTTCAAATTATCCTAGGAGAAAATTCATCAGACTAGGTTTTAGGAGAAAAATTCATCAGACTAAGATTTTGATCCTAGGAGAAGATTCATCTGACTAGGTTTGGACTTGTTACCTTAGGAGAAGATTCATCCGACTAAGACGTTTATCCTAGGAGAAAATTCATCAGACTAAGATTGTTTATCCTAGGAGAAAATTCATCAGACTAAGATTTTGATCCTAAGGAGAAAATTCATCCGACTAAGACTTTGTTATATTATCTTGGGAGAAAAATTCCATCGGACCAAGATTTTGACTCTAGGAGATAAATCGTCAAACTAGGTCCATTTTGTTGTGATCTTAGGAGAAAGATTCATCGGACTAAGATTTGATATCTCAGGAGAAAATTTCATCGGACTAAGATTTGATATCTTATCTTGGGAGAAAACAAATTCCATCGGACCAAGATTTTGACTCTAGGAGATAAATCATCAAACTAGGTCCATTTTGTTGTGATCTTAGGAGAAAGATTCATTGGACTAAAATTTGATATCTCAGGAGAAAATTTCATCGGACCAAGATTTTGACTCTAGGAGATAAATCGTCAAACTAGGTCCATTTTGTTGTGATCTTAGGAGAAAGATTTATCGGACTAAGATTTGATATCTTAGGAGAAAATTTCATCGGACTAAGATTTGATATCTTATCTTGGGAGAAAAAAATTCCATCAGACCAAGATTTTATCGGGAGGGAAATCTATCAGACTAGGACTTTTTATCCTAGGAGGAAAATGTAAAGATCAAAGATTTGAGAAACTTACCTTTGTAATTTCTTCTTTTCTTTTATTTTTCCCTTGCGCTGCTTTGTTTCTGTTTCAACTCTCAAACAATGAAAAATTTATCAGTTTTAAAATGGTGGCCGATTTGTGGCCTTGCTGGGGATGGCTTCCTCCTTTAAAAGCTCGTGTTGTCTTCCCACGAGACTGCTTTCTTTAAAGCTTGTTTTGCCTTCTCCCGAAAAACTGCTGGGGATACCGCTTTTCACCAAACTTGTGTTAGACTTCACGAAAATTTTCGAAATGAACGAAAATTTTCTGCCCCGGTTTGACAATCTTTCTTGTGGCGCATCTTTCCATCATCGGTAGCATTCCCTGTCCCTGCTTCAAATCAAAGAAAATTTGGTCAGTTTGAAACGTGGTGGTTGGTTGTGATACTCCTGCTGGGGATGCTATCAACCATTTTCTATTTATGCGTTGTCTGACCATCTTGAACTGGGTTGATACCTTCCGACCTTCTTGACGATTCCATATTCACGAACCTCTTAACCATTTTCCCAGTCTCCTTATCTGACCTCATGTATTTTCATGACAGCCGATTTCACTTGAAGATCTTGCATGTTCGTTCGTTGATTAACCACTCCTTCTATCGTCTGTGTTACTGAAAATACCTTTTATCGGTGCAGTCCCAATATCTTCTTTTGTGGTACTGTCCGTGAACTGGCATTTCCCCAACCTTTGAGTCTCCTATGAATCTCCCAATTATGTCCATTGCTTTCCGCGTTGTTCTTTCTTGATTTTCCGTTGGCCTTGGCCTTATAACCCTCGATTTCTGCTGGTGATATCCTTCTTGACGTTGGTCCATCCTTTTGTCAATCTCATCATCGAATATACCCTCAGTTCAATCCCCCTGGCCCTCTTTTTATTGCACTGTCCCTGAATTGATATGGACCAATCTTGGGTATTTTGCGCGAACCTCAAAGCATATTGACTATTACCAGCTCATTGCGCTTGTTCTTTCCTGACTTATACCATTTTGACGTACTAGTCAGATCTCGTCTTGCATAATTGGAAAGTTGATGGCAAATTTTGAAATGATTTCTCACTTGTTATGACCAAAGAGACTCAAGAAGAAGAAATGACAAAGGTAAAAGGAACGGAGTAAAAGACAAAAGGAAGAGATGGCTCCTAACAAGAAAAACTACAAAGTAAAACCTATCATATGTGGATACCAACTCTATTGGCCATGACAAACACACGTGGCCTATCCTCCGTCGTTAATCGCCTTTCACAATCTTCGTCTGGTGATTCCCTATATAATTCTCAATCTTTATTCGACTTGTAGTGCCCGAAGGGTTTTCACTATCAAGCCTCTTTCATTTTGGTTTTTCTCTCAACTTATAGCTGCCTCAGTGTGCATGTGAAGGTTTTCACCGATAAGACTCTCTCATTTTATTACTTTTCTGTCGGGGATTAGAGTGTTATTCCCGACTTCCATTTGCATGACTTGGCATCTTTAGAAGACTGGTCAAAAGGTCTTTCTTTGGACCGTAACGTGGGGTTTTGGATAGGGCTAGAAAGAAAGGGTATTAGCAGCTCAAAACGAATCAATTTGGGTTCAAAATTTACAACCTTCGGAACTGGATTTCTTTACCTCAGACACAACTTCTGCCCCAGTTTCTACATGGGGATTTTTGATTTTTTGTTACACTATGTTACACTATGCACACTATGCACACTATGACCGAGCCGTGAGGCGCCTACGTTTCCTCTTTGAGGAATCAGGTCAAACGTAGTTCCTAATTCCTCTTTATTTCATTTATTTATTATTTTCTTTTCTTTTCTTTCTCTTTCTCAATCCTCCTTTCTCTTTTGTCGTTTTGTCTTTTCTGTTGTTTTCTTTTTTTTTCTTTTTCTTTATCTTTCATGCTTGTGTTTTCTAGTCTTTGCTACTGATTTCGAACGAGGGGTACGAAAGAAAACCAATAAGGCTCAAAAGGGTTAACGAAGGATAAAATGTTTAGATAGCAGAATAAAATGCCTTCGTCATTCCAATCTTCAAAACATGCCAAGCACAAACAAACCAATTAAATATTCGCCACGTCTTCTGATTGTGCCGGTCTTGATAACCACATCCACACATTCGCCTTTTCATTTGTCATTAAAGCACCGTTGGGCAATACTTTCACCTTGTTACCGTGAACGGCCCCCTTGGCAATATGGCTAATTTTATTTTATGGTTTTCTTTATGTTTTACCTACCCCAGTTTCACGTGGCTCGGGCTTCAAATGATCTCAAGTTGTTCCTATTTCCCTTAAGTGTCCCGATCATCTCCCAATGGCTTTATAATTA
Organism: Nicotiana sylvestris; assembly: GCF_000393655.2. Lineage (NCBI taxonomy): Eukaryota > Viridiplantae > Streptophyta > Magnoliopsida > Solanales > Solanaceae > Nicotiana > Nicotiana sylvestris. The sequence continues at coordinate 71,186,072 of NC_091062.1, forward strand.
ACTCTTAAGATTAGGCCCAAACTGTGCGCGCATGTCGTGTCACTAGAATCGGCGTTGAACAAAGACAAAACAAAAGGATAAAAAGAACTAAACAAAGAAAATGACTGGAGGTAACAAAAGGCCGGAATTTGCATTAGACAAACGGTGAAATGGTTTGAATAACAAAACAAACAAAAACAAACCAGAATAAAATCCCGAAACAACCTGGACAAACCGCTATGACAAAAATGGAAAGATAAAAAAGTTTGACACAAGACAATATCCGGATTACAACCCTAAGAATAATCCGGACAACAGAAATGACAACAAAATAAGCCACCAAAATCTTCTCTCTTGCTAACCAAGGAACGGAGCGTCCTCCCACTTATCAAACCTGGCATCTTAGCCACTGAGCTTCGCATCAATATTGCCAAGACCATTACCAACTTCAATATCATCAACCTCAGTCAACAAGTTCCCAATAGGATTCAAGTGCTCCCTGTCATCAGGCCTCATCCCCACAAAGTGTGCATCATGATGTGCAGGTAAAGGCTTCTGCGCGATATTCTGGGTGTCACTATCTTGGATCACAATCAGATTTTCCTGGATCATCCTTTCTATTTCTCTTTTCAAATCCCGATAGCTTTCAACATTGTGCCCCTGGGCATTGGAATGGTATTCACACCTTTTAGAAGGGTCAAAGCTTCTTGGACATGGGTCCACATGATTTGGAGGAATATATGCAATCATATCATAATGCTTTAACTTCTCAAATAAGCTTTCATAGGACTCTCCTATTGGTGTAAAATTATCTTTCAACCTTCGTTCCCCTTTATACCTCTGGCTTGGATGTGGGTTATAGGGCGCCTGAAAATTTTGTGGAGGCTTCTGGAGATTTTGTGACGCTCGTGCTCGCCTTCTGTAGTGTTTTGGTGGCTGGGCAACATACTGAGGTGGAACAATAGAGTGTTGTGGGTTCTGAGGGGGATAATACTGCTAAGGGGATTCATGGAAAACTTAAGGAGGCTGCTCATACCTTCGAGATGTTCTCCTGGGACCTCTTCTCAACCCTGATGTCATCATGATTTCTTCAATCTTCTCATTTGTGTCGCTAAAATTATCAGACTCAACCCGGACAGAGTGAGTTGCGGCTTTAAAAACTGCTTGACTTATAATTTTGCCTGTCTTAAGACCATTCTCTATCATTTCTCCCATTTTGATTGCTTCCGAGAAGGATTTGCCAACTGCGGACATCATGTTTTGAAAGTAATCTGGCTCTTGCGCTTGAAGGAAGACAGTTATTAGCTCGTGGTCATCCATGGGTGGCTTAACTCGAGCTGCTTGCTCTCTCCATTTAATGGCATATTCCCTGAAACTTTCACTTGGTTTCTTCTTCAGGTTTGAAAGGGAAATGCGGTCTGGGGCAATGTCGAGGCTGTATTGGAATTGTTTGACAAAGGCCTGTGCCATGTCATCCCAAACATACCAGTGAGACGTGTCTTGATCCATAAACCATTTGGAGGCTACTCCCGTAAGGCTTTCCACAAAATAAGCCATCAACAATTCTTCATTTCTTCCCGCACCTCTCAGTTGATTGCAATACCTTTTTAGGTGGGCTATGGGATCTCCATGTCCATCATACTTTTCAAATTTGGGAGTCTTGAAACCAGGAGGCAAGTGGACATCGGGGAACATACATAGATCTTTGAAGGCAACACTCTTTTGACCTGACAACCCTTGCCTGTTTTTCAACCATTGTTCTAAGCTTTTCACTATTTGGGTCATTTCTTCCTGTACCATCTTTCGGGCAGGCTCTTCAATCTTTGCAGGAAGATCAAACGATTACGAGTGGTACTCAGGAGAGTGGTACTGCTCTTGTTGTGTCGCAAATTGTGACTCATGACGAGGCTGTCCTTGACCACTGGCCCATGCTTGACACACTTCGGTCATTTGCTGTTTCAGTATTCTATTTTTCTCCGGCACAGTAGACTCTTGTTGAACCCTCTGACCCTGAGTCTCTTGAACACTTGTAACAACTTCAATGTCAGTTATCATTTTCCTTGGATTTTATGTTTCCATCTTACCACAAATCGACCACCTCAACTTTCTTCATAATTCAAAACAAAACATGTTAGAATGGACTAAGTCGGTCCTTATTACTATCAATATTTTTTTTATTTCTGCATTTTTTCTCACTTCTTTTTAATGGTGATCGAACCTGATGTGGGTTGCCTACGTATCATGTGAGAACATGAATCAGATCTTGCGTAGTTCGGGAAGATTAGGAATAAAGGAAATAAACTAAATTTTTTTTTCGAATAAAATACTTACAAAGAAGAGAGAAAATATTTTTGGATTTCGATTCGTTTGTTTTTTTTTTTGAAAAGAAAGACGTCTAAAGAAATATTTTTTGAATTTTAACTTCTTTTCCCTTTTTTTTTTGGAAATTTCGAAAAACAACTTCTAACGAAGAAAGGAAATATTTTTGGACTATTATTTTGAATTTATGAAAGAAATGCTTCTAAAAAATATTTCCGAATTTTGAATTTTCTTTTCAATTTTCGAAAGAAGAATGAAAATATTTTTATATTTTTTGATTGTGAGAAGCAACTAAAAGAATTTTTTTTTTTTTTTTTAAAAAAAAAGTTGGGGTCGCAAAGAAAAACTTTTCTAAAGAAGCGAGTAATGGAAAATAGTTTTTTGTATTTTTGTTTTTTGAATATGGGGGCCGGAACCGAAGTGGTTTGCCTACGTATCTCACATCCGGTGAGAATCAGACCCGCGTAGTTCGGGCAACATAAACTAAACTTGTAAACAAGACTCCTTTCTTTTGTTTTTCAAATAAATCAAACTAAAAAAGACAATTTTTTTTTTCATTTTTCAAAATTTCGGCAGGGTTTTGACACTACTTGGACATTGGTTTTATTTTTCTAAAAATAAGTAGTTATCTCCCAACACTGCTATTTTTTTTTATTCTTTTTTTTCACAATTTTTCAGAAATTCCCAATTTCAGAAGCCGGTCAACATGCAGATCTGAAGCAAATAAATGTGCAAAACAAACAGGATGCAGCAGGATGGTCTTTTTTCATTTCAGGTTGCTTGTCCTAGACGGACCCAACCCCTGTGTTGAGTCCCCTAAGTCAAATGCAACATGATGCAAATAAACGTTCCTACTAGGGATCCGGCATGAAGTCAAGTTATTCTAGGTTCAACCTGGGTATATGTTCTAGACAGTGTACCCGAGCGGACAACTCGAGTTGAGGAAGGAGCTCCTTTCCGGGAACCAAAAGGCCAGCCGACTTAGAAACTTTCCGAGCCTCTTTTATTTCAGGGTATGACACTAACAGAATAGGGAGTCTCAACCAGTAAGCACATCCCCGGAGGTGAGAAGAGAAGGTTTCGGCATAGTTTATATGTACAGTTCAAATAATATCAAAGCGGTAAAAAAGCAGCATTTAGCACATTAGGCCCAAACATGTAAAAATCAGATAAAGCCAAATATAACAATTTATCTAAGCTCGAATTTCTAACCCTGAATCAGTGGTTCTGGGTTATCGTCACCAGCAGAGTCGCCAGAGCTGTCACACCTCCTTTTTCGTCCGCGCCGCCCCGGAAAGGGGCGCGGAAGGGAGTTTTTCCAATTAAAGGACAATTGAAACGGGATTTTATTTAAAGATTCAGAGTCGCCACTTGGGAGATTTGTGGTGTCCCAAGTCACCGGTTGAATCCCGAAACGAGGAAAAGAATGACTCTGTTTAAGAGTCTGCGCACCAGAAATCCGGATAAGGAATTCTGTTAACCCGGGAGAAGGTGTTAGGCATTCCAGAGTTTTGTGGTTCTAGCACGGTCGCTCAACTGTTATATTCGGCTTAATTATCTAATTTTATACAAATACAAACTTATGTGCAAATTCTAACTCTTTACCACTTTCATTTTTATTATTTTACAGAGAATTGCAACGTTGTGAAAATGTATCTCGAACCACGTCACAATCAATGTACCCGTGGTCGTCGACACATTTTGACTCTGTTGAGATTTGGACTTGGGTCACATCAATGTACACCCGCGTTTAAGAAAGTAAATTATTAAAGGCGCGCCTAAAGCGACTAGCGTATTATTATTTTTGAGAAGGCCGTGAAATCTTGCTAAAACGGCCCATCCGAAGTCTAATTATTTATTAACTATTTATTGAGGGCCCCACAGTTTGTGTTTTATTTTGGCGAAGCACGCCTCATTTATTTTAAGGATATCCTAAAGTGACTACATTTCTATTAAATTTGTCTCTAAAATAAAAGAGAAAAAATCATAATTAATTACAGGCTTGAAAAAAAAAGGCGTAACATATTAAATGCTAGATTAAGACAAATGTTAACGGAAAGGAATATTACTAAAATTGAAATTATAAATAAAATACGGAATCGACAAATACTATATTCAAAAGAAACTAATTATCCCTTAACTAGATTAAACTCGCATTGTTAGATGACTTGAACCATTGGAATTAATTATTTACAACTATTTGAAACTAGAATCAATCTTAATTACTAATGCATATTCGAAAGTTTATTAAATTTAAACGTTCTCGTCTTGTTTGAACTCAAATCATGCCATAATGCCTAATTCACGAAATTAATTTAAATTCATGCTTTAACTAAATTTGGTTACATGTTCACGATTAACCTACTGTTGACAATATTAAAACCTTCATAGCTAGTTAACTAATCAGTTTTGCCAAGCCGATTCACTAAAGACCAACTTATGTTATTTTCCTCTTATTCCAATTATTAAATAGTTTGACAGTAATGAGCATGCTTAAATATATACTATCTAATAATCAAACTAAAGCAGAGTATTATTTAATACATCACTACAAGATGCCTAGTTATGCAAAGCAACAGAAATTTACAGAATAATTAATACATGAAATAGCCTAAATACAATCAGTAAAAGAAACAAAGAAAATGCTAAATTAAAACTTCAAAGTTCCATTCTTCATATGTATTTATGCTTTCACATTTCAGTTTACAATATCGACAAGGTTACAGCCGTGTACCTGGTATTGGAAGTAAAAGAAAAGGAAGATCAGCAGAAATGCAGTAGCATATAACAACAGCAACACCCCGCAACCAGTAACAACCAGCAACGAGAAACCAGTAACAGATTTTAAAACAAAATAACAATCCAGCAATAACCAGTGAAGTAGTAGCAAATAACCAACCAAACTCAAGGAACAAACCACATGAAAATCCAGAAACACCAACAATAATCAACGGCCAAAAACAAAATGAACCTTTTTTTAGTTTGAAGGACCAGTTAATATTTAACCCTTAATTCTCTCTTAATGTTCAGAAAATTCTTTCTTTTAAACTCTCTTCAAATTCGAATCTTCAAAAATCTTTTTTTCTTTCCAAATTATTCTCCTTCTTCCTTGTGTCCAGCTCTTTCTCTTTATATCCAAACTAGCAGCACCTAAATTAATTCCCACCATTATGTCTTGTCCCCCGTTATGCACTAATTAATTGTATTAATTCCCACCATTATGTCTTGTCCCCCATTATGCACTAATTAATTGTGTTAATTCCCACCATTATGTCTTGTCCCCCACTACGTATTATTTTATGCATTATTTTAATATATTAGTGCTTAGTGGACAGAACACTCAAATTAATCAATTGCTAAAACTTAAAATCCCGAAAATGCCCCTGAAACTACTGAAATTACCATTCTACCCCATCAGCTATAACCAATTCACCTAATCAATCTAACCAAAATACAGCAGCTATAACCAATTCCTAATCAAATTTCATCAACAAATTTAGGCTAGAAACTCAATATTTTTGACTGAACAATATTTTTAACAACAAACATACTTTCAGATTCAATAACAGTAACAAATTGAACATAACCAACAAGTAGATTCAAATCACTAAACTCAATAATCAATTGAACTTTAAATTAAATCTAACAACATGATTAAACTAAACACTTCTATATTAAAACTAAACAAAAACATAAAACAAACTGAAGAAATAATCAAGAAATGATAAACAACGAACAAGAAAAGAATCAAACATATACTGATTTCAAATCCGAGAATATCAAACAAAGTACGGACATAAATGAAACTTAAACCAACTAACCGGAAATGAACAACGATGAACTCGAACGGAAATAGAAAACTCGGACAGCAACCTCGATGTACCGGATCTCGACTCAACGAAAACCCACCTTCTCTTTTAACCTCGACGAATTCAGACTGGACCTCACCGAACGACGAACAACGACGGACTCAAACAAAACCAAACGAGACCTTGACAGAACTTCGCCGGACTTTAACCGGACTGCTTCGCTTCCTCCGTCTATCTCTCACTTTGTTTCAATGACCTCTTGTTGTTGCTCTATCCGTGTGTGTGCGTGTGGTCGTGGAAGCAGCAGCAGTAGGGCTGTGTGTGTGTGTGTTGAGCAGCTGTTTGACGAGAGAGAAGATGAAGCAGCAGCAGCTATATGTTTGGATGTGAGGCTGGAGGTCGTTTGGACTGGCGAAAACGAAGCAGAAGAGGCAGCAGGTGAAGCTGGCTGAGGCTCAATGGGAGGGCAGCAGCAGAAGGGCAGCCATGGGAGGTTGTTGAAGAAGAAGAAGCAGCAGGTGAAGCTGGGGGTCGACGCAGCAGCGCTGCTGCTCGTCAATGGCGGGCGGGGTGTTGTTTGTTGATGGTTGGACGTAGCAGACGAGGCAGCAGCCATGGTGGTCATGGGGCTGCTGGACGTGAGGGGGGGGGCAGCCATGGGACGTGAGGGCTGCTGGTTTGGGGTTCTATTCGGTGGTGAGGGGGTTGACTTGGGTGGTCGTTTGGTTTCAATGGCGGACGGGGAGGGGGTGCATGGACAGTGGTGAGCGGAGGAGGGGGGTTGTGGGGTTTCATGGCTGGAGGGGTGAAGATGAAGAGATGGGGGGTGCATGGGTCCGGCGGCTAGGAGAAAGAGATGGGGTGTGTTTAGGGTTTTTTAGGTAGTGAGTAGAAAATGAAACAAAATGAGAGAAAGAGTGAGGGGGGGATCGTGTGGTCAGATTGGGGGGGGGGGCGGTTGGGCTTGGGTCAAGGGGTTTTGGGTTGGGTAGAGGTGTTTTGGGCCTAAGTTTAAAATTAAAGAAGAGCCACAATTCCGATTTTCTTTATATTTTTTTCTCTCTTTTCTTTTACTTTCTAATTAACAAAAATAAAATTCTAAATTAAGTTATAAACTAAATTAACTTATCAAAAATACTAATTAATTCCTAGCAACAATTATCATACATAATTAAACACAAATTAAAACAAAATTGCACATTTTGACATTGAATGCTAAAAATGTAAACGATGCATATTTTTGTAATTTTCATTCTTGTAAAACAAACTTAATTACTTCTAATTGTAGAATTAAATCCTAAATGCAAATGCGACATATTTTTGTATTTTTTATTAATTTAACAAATAAACATGCATGGACAAATACAAATAATTTATCAAAAATACCACGAAAATTCTTAAAATTGCACACAAAGAAAAATTATTTTATTTTGAATTTTTGGGAGTAATTCTCATATAGGGCAAAAATCACGTTCTTACAAAGGTTATTTTGCTTCTTGGTTTTTCCGTTATTCTCTTGTTACCGTGTATTAATACTCTTGGTGGTGGAATTCCTTGTGATTGGATTGTTGGATTGCTGTTGATTCCCTTGTCGGGATGTATTGTTTCTATTTTTTGGGTGAGGAAGAGTGTAAAGCACGAAGGGTGATGCCGTTCATGATATTGTGAGTGAGTGTTAATGCACGAAGGGTGATGTCGTGCCATGATTATGAGAGTTAATGCACGAAGGCTGATGTCGTGCCATGATTATGAGAGTTAATGAACGAATGGTGATGTCGTGCCATGATTATGAACATTAATGCACGAAGGGTGATGCCGTTGTGAGCACGTAATTTTAGACCTAAATATGATTATTCCCAAAATCCCAAACAAAATATTTTTTCTTTATTTTTTTGCATTTTGGTGTCATTTTCAGATAATTGTTGCATTCTATTTGCGCATGTTAATTCTTATAAAGTACAAAAATATGCATTTTTTGCATTCAGGTTTTAGTATCAATTAAGGGTTAATTTATTTTAAAACAAAACATGAAAATCACAAAAAATAGTTCACTTTAGCATTTTAATGATTTTATTATGAACTTGTCATAAAATAATTTTTAAAGAAATTTTAGCCATTAGTCAGTTTTAGTTTTGAAGTATATTAGGATGTTATTTTAATTGCTGCAATTCTACAGAATCAGAAAAATAATTATAAAATTACAAAGTGGAAAATAAATAGATAAAATGAAATAAAAAAAAACAAGGAAGAAAATTGAATTGAGAAGCAAAGGGCTGGCCAGTTTTGGCCAAATCAAAAGAAGTGTTCAGGCCCAAACGCCTCAACTCGTTGCAAACCAGTCAAGCCCAAATCCTTACCCGGTCCTCCTCCCAGGCGTTGAAACGACGTCGTTTCCCCAGCCCCAATCACGACCGTTGGATCTCATCAATCCAACGGTCCGGATCTAACTAGAATGTTGGGTATATAAATGTCCGAAACTCCCCACCCCCCACCCCCATTTGCCTCATCGTCCTCACCCTACCCATCCTCAGCAAACCCTAATCCGCGCCGCCATCAAACCCCTCACCGGTGGTGAACGCCACCTACCCCGTTCAAGCCCAGATTAACACCACAGATCCTCTTCACTCTCCTCTTTCCATTGCACCCACTGGTTCCCCTCGAATAAGGCCGGAGCTCGTCGAATCTTCGATTGAAGTTTCCGGTCAAATCGAAAGTTCATCCAAACCAGCCCAAAATCACACCACACAATACCCGGCCCTCCCTCAACACCAATCCATGTTTATTTTCCTTCAAATCATTGTGAAACGGCTCGAATCTTAGATCTGAGAATTTTTGGCCAAAACCCTAAACCAAATCTTTGTGATTTCGAACCGTAGTATCCTTAACCATGTGTTCTCTTGTAAGAACACATGGTTAGGGATGTTACGCGTCAAAAATCTGAAAGGATTTAGACGTTTCTGACTGGCCGGAGTTCCTCGTGCTTCGGTGAGTTTTTACTGTTTCTTTTTACTCGCATGGTTGAAGTTTTAATTACCGTTTTTGTTTCATTAATTTTTCTGTTAATTTTATGATTTAATTGTATTAGTTTAAGTTCTGTCAATTACTGTTGCTTCTGAGTTTGATATTTGTTTGAATGATTGTGAGTTTATGGGTTAAGAATTAGTTTAAATTCATTTAAAGATGATCATGTTAGCTTAAGCTTTGCTTTGATCGATCTTGGTTTCTGGGTTCCCTTAGCTTGACTGAGTTGGTATAATTGAACAGTTGGGTTGGTTAGTTTAATTAGTTGATCTCTGAGTGCTAATTAATCAATTTCAGTTAGTTTTAGATTAAGTTAGGGGATTGGTTATAGCTGTTAAGGATGAGGTAGGATCAGTAAATTAGAGAAGCCTTCAGGGGTAGTCTGGGTATGGAAAAGGGTAGTTCTGATAGGAATAGTAATTTAAAAGCATATGAAAGGGCAGTATAGGTATTGTATGGGTAGAAGAATACCCTAGGGCCTTCTAGAATGGGGTACAAGTGTAGATTTTAATAATTGTGATGCATTCACTTGGTTAGCAAGTTAAGAATAGAGGGACCAAACTGAAAATAGGGAAGGGACTCATTAGAAAATCAGAATCTGATCTATTCTCTTTGGGGGTTGCCTATAAAAGGGCATGAAATGCCTTGGGAAAGGGGGTTCTTCTTCTGCTGCTGCCTTTTAGCTCTAAGCTCAAAAAACCTCCACCAAAAACTCTCCTCCCTGCTTTCAATTTCAGCTGGCATTCTAATTCCAAATTTATTCAAAAAACAAAACATCAAAAAATGAAGAAATCAAAAACAATCTTATAGTTTCATTATTAGTTTTGGATTTCAGTTGGGTTTTGGGTTTAGCAGTATCGCAGAGGTGTTTGGGTTCAGCTGTGAGGTTTAGGAGTGTATTTGAAGTATGTGTTGAATTGATATGTGGAGGCTGCCTGTATTTCTGGTTTTCAAAAGTAGTTCCTGGCTTGTTCTGTGGTATATATTATTGAGTTTGCTGCTGTTGATGTTCAAAGTAGCTGACTCCTTTCTTTTTCCCTATTTACATTTCAATTTCCAGGTACTTGTTATGTAGCTCTCAAGTCTATGGAAGTGAAGTAAATATGTTGTTTAAAGTTGATCTCTGAACTCCTCATGTTTTTGTTTGATTTAATGTATAAAACAGTTAGCTTACTCAATATTTCATGACATTTGTGTACTAGACTACTCCTGGATTGTATAAATTGGACTGATGAATTGTTAAGCATGAGTTTGTTCATTTTGATTATTAAGTGGGTACTTGGTTATTTAGATTCATGTATGTAGTCAAAATTGTGGACTGTTTAGACTGTGCATTTCATGTTTATGTAATTGTAGTTTTCAGTTTTGCTTAAATTCCACAGTCTGCTAAAGTTAAATTTGCAAAGTTGTAATTGATTTTGAGTTCAATACACGTGACTTCTTTTAATTTTGGTTTAATATGAATTGTACATTCAATAGCTTCGTACTGGGCCACTTTTTTGGCCTGGCGTATTAGTAGGTAGCCCAGATTTTTTGGTTAAGTGATAAATTGAATTGGGGCCTAGGTGCATTAAAGCTTAAGAAATTAGTTAAATCAAAAGGTGCCCAAGGGCTCGATCCCTAGGCTGTACAATTGCCTGTCAATATGTTAAAATTTTGGCCTGCTTTAGGCCCGATGCTTAGAGCTCTAAGAGTCTGCGCCTGCAGCATGTGCAATGGCATTGATTTGGACCTTATGGGCTCAGAGCCCATTTTCTCAGCATTTCTTCCTGGATGTTCAAATTCAAATCCAACAAAGTACTGGCCTTAATCAATTAGGATCCTTAAGTAATTAATAGCATAATTATCTCACTGTTTAGATTTGGAAAGGTTGTTTAGTGAATTTCACCACCTTCCTCAAAAATAACAATACGTTAGAATCTTTAGGCGCGATTTTAATTAAAGTACCTTCTTAAAACTCGGGTGCGCATTGATGCGACCCAAATCCAAATCTCGACGAAGTCGAAAGGGGTTGACAACCACGGGCGCATTGATTGCGACGTGGATCGAAACGCGTTTTCACAATGTCGCAATTCTTTTAAAATAAATAACCATAAAAGCGGTTTACGAATAAAGAGCACATAAGTTAGCATGTATTAAATTCAGATAAAATCAAATACAATCATTAAGCGACCGTGCTAGAACTACGGAGCTCGGGAATGCCTAACACCTTCTCCCGGGTTAACAGAATTCCTTACTAGGATTTTTGGTTTGCGGACTGTTAACAGAGTCATAAATTTCCTCGGTTCGGGATTCAACCGGTGACTTGGGACACCATTAATCTCCCAAGTGGCGACTCTGAATAATTAATACCTAAATCCCGTTCCGATTTTCCTTTTTTTGGAAAAACTCCTTTACACTCTTCTTCCGGGGGTGTAGGTGAAAAAAGGAGGTATGACAGCTCTGGCGACTCTGCTGGGGATCGAACCCAGAATCTATGGTTTCGCAGACCAGAATTCGAGCTTAGATAAATTGCTGTATTTAATTGTATCTGATTTTCTTACATGTTTTGTGCTGAATATGCTAAATGTTACTGCTTTGATATTATCTGAACTGTATATAAATTGTGTCGACACCTTTCTCTCTTCACCTCCGGGGATGTGCTTACTGATTGAGACTCCCTATTCTGTTAGTGTCATACCTTGAAATAAGAAAGAGGCCGGACAAGTTACGAAGTCAGATGGCCTTTTGGTTCCCGGTAAGTTGCCCCCTCCTCGACTTGAGTTGTCCACTCGGGTACACAGTCTAGAACACCGACCCAGGTTTTGAACATAGAATAACATGACTTCCTGCTGGACCCCTAGTAGGAACGTTATTTGCATCATGTTGCATTTGACTTAAGGGACTCAACACAGGGGTTGGGTCCGTCTAGGACTAGCAACCTGAAATGAAAAGACCATTCTGATGCATCCTACTTGCTCTGTACATATATTTGTTTCGAACCTGTATGTTGACCGGTTTCTGAATCTCGGGAATGTTGGAAAATTGAAAAAAAGAGAAAAGAGGAGGAAAAAAAATATCAGTTAGGGAGTTAATTGATTATTTGAAAAATAAAAATCAATTACTGGAGAAACTCTGCCGAAATTTTGGGAAAAATAAGGAAATGTTTTATTTTGTTTTACTAAAAAAAAGCAAAAAAAAAATAGAAAAAAAAGAGTCTTTTATCTTTAGTTTGGAAAATAGGTTGTTTTATTGTATGTGGAAAATAAAAAAGAAAAAGAGTCTGTTATTTTTTTTTAGCGTGGAAAAATAGGCTGTTTTATTTGTTGAAAAGAAAAAGGAAAAAAGAGTCTCGCTTCTAAAAATAGTTTTTATTCGCGTATGAAATGCCAAAAAATGAATGGAAGAGAGTATTGTTTTAAAATAGTTCGGTTAATTTGCCCGAACTACGCACGGTTTGATTCTCACAGGGCGTGAGATACGTAGGCAACCCTCATCGGGTCCAACTTTCCCTTTTGCAAAAATAACCAGAACTTATCAAAATTTTAATTTTGTCATAAATAAACCAGGTGATGCCGTTTTTATCAAAATTAGCCAAATGTTCCCAAACGGAACGCCGGAAGGCTGACCTTGCATAGATAGCCACTTTCGGACATGTGTTTTCATTTTTTTATTTTATTTATTTTTATCTTAAAATAAAATAAAAAAAAAAGCTAAGTAGAGTCGTCTTGTCATAAATAGCCTTAAAATCTTTTTCCCAAAGCACTGAAAGGCCATGTTTGAAAGTCAAGTTCTTCGCTTAAAAATATATAGGTAATTTTGAGTCGCAAATATAGGCAGTTTTTGTTGAGTCGAACAAGAGTTTTCTTTTGCTTAAACGCTTTAATAAATGTGCAGGATGAGCACGATGGTGAATGAGCCTTTTTCAATAATGACCAAAATCCCTTTTGAGCTGCAATTATGGTGGAATGATTTAGGCAAAGAGGGGCAAGACGAAGTGAGAAAATATTTGAAAGACCTTCCGGATTTATTAAACATTCAACCTCGGGGGGATATTATCAGGGCATTAGTCGCCCATTGGGATTCGGCACATAATGTATTTCATTTCTCAGACTTTGAGCTCACCCCAACATTGGAAGAAATAGCGGGGTACATTGGAAGTGATCAAGCTCCATTAAGGTTTAAATACTTGATTGCTCCTAGGGCCATTACCGTACACCGGTTCTTGAATTCCTTGAAAATACCCCGAACAGTTCATCATCCAGATTTTGCAAAGGGTTTCTGCAGTTTCCGCTTCATGTATGATAGATATGGCCATGTGGGTGGGTTCAACAATCCAGCTTTTAAGCTCTGCAGTAGAAACAGCCGACAAAAATGGGAGGAACACAGACGGGTGGCATTTATGATAGCCTTTTTGGGCCTCATAATATTCCCAAGGAAAGATGGTAATATTGATTTGAAAGTAGCGGGAGTCGTCAGTACCTTGCAAACCATGGGGAAAAGAACTCTAGCACCTATGATCGTGGCTAACATCTTCCGAGCTCTCACTGCGTGTAAAGCTGGGGGCAAATTTTTTGAGGGATGTAACTTGTTGTTACAAATGTGGATGGCTGAGCATTTGTGCCCTCGCTCTTAGTTATTGAGTTATGGTTCGGTTGAGAAAACTTGTATAGGTGAATTTTACACAAGAATCAAAGGGGCTAGTCTACCTGAAGGAGTAACGACCTGGGCATTATTATTTCGGAACCTCAATGCTAGCCAAATACAGTGGGTGTTTGGATGGTTGCCTGTCGAAGAAGTCATATATATGCCCGCAGCCCGCCCGCATTTTATTATTGATGGGACTCAAAAGCATCCAGCCCTATGCACCATATCGGGTTCTGAGGCAACTCGGGAGATATCAAGTAGTACCGAGAGATGAAGATATGAGTACCCAAGTGGTCGAAATTAGTCCTGACGGTCGATTCCCCGAGGAAGAAGTTCGCCAAATTTGGAGTGAGTGTCAACATTTGATGGCAAACACTTGTGTGTCTGATAAGGTTAAAGGGGAAGTTGCCCCAGGGTATCATGATTGGTTTAGAGGTGACGTGGCATGTGGGATACCGGCTAAAAGACCTCATCTCGAAGACTTCGCCAAGTCATCCCAAGAGCAGTGGGACTGGTTAGCAAAGGAAGAAGGCTATCGAGTTGAGATTGGTAAACTAAAGTAGCAAGTTGAGAGCCTGAAATTCGAGAACAGTGTACAGGTTGCCGCGGATCAAGGCGAAAAGAATAGACTGGCTCGAGAAAATGAAGCACTTAGGACCCAAATCCGACAGTTGAAGATAACCATCGATAAGAAACCGAGGAGCCTATCCGATGAGCAATTGATAAAAAGATTGGAAAACGAAGTCGGGGAATGGCGGGATGAATTAGAAAAATCTGAGAATGTCATGGCAGAACTTAAAGCACAGTGGGCTACAAGAACAGAGGAGCGTCGCCAGTACTTGGCTCAGTTGAAAAGGGACCATGAGAAAATTGTTGCCAATTTAAAAAGAAAAGTGGTTGCCCTTGAGGGTAAAGCGGTTAGACAGGCTAGAGATTTTGAAATTGAAAGTGGACATTGTTACGACTTGTTGGCCCAAATGGAGGTAGAAGTGCAGCGGCTGCAAGACCAACACATGCAGGACTCTCGAGCTTTAAAGACGTGCAGCGATCAGATAAGACGCTTGCTCATAGAAAAGAAGCAAACAAAAGACAGGATTAGAGCCATTGCTCATGCCATTTTCAGGAGATGCCGGGTTTGTGAAGACATGACCCATACTACTTTTGTCTCAGCAGTGATGATCTATGTGAAGCAAACCATGAATGAGTTAGAGCAACTTGAAAGGGATTTGGATCCTAGGCCCGCGAAGAGGCCGAACGACGCCCCGCGGACACCTAAGTTTGAAGCACTAGAATATGCATAGTCCGTGTCTGTAATTTTCTACCATTTTGAGTCAGTCTTTTGTATGTCCGTTGTCTTTCCAGGTCAAGTATGTTTGCAGTCTTAGAGTCTATTGGTTTGCTTTTAAGAGGCGTCTGTTAGTTTCTTTCCAAAAAAAAAGTGTTGAGTTTGTAAGAGTTTGTTTTAGTAATGAAAATTGGAAATTTTATTTCCACCCTTTACTTTTGCATTTATTTTCACGAACTACGCTTGGTCTGATTCGTGCGGGGTCACGATACGTAGGCAATCTTCATAGGATTCGACCATAATCGTAAGAAAAATAGAAATAAGAAAAAGAAGAAAATAGAAGGAAAACCGAGAAAGAGAGAAAGAAAGAAAAGAGCGGAAAAATAGAAAGAGAAAGAAACAAAAGAAAGAGAAGAGCACAAGAGAGGGATGAGGTGATAGATGGGTAAAAAGAAATGAGGAACGAAGTGCCGGGATGACGCATGCAATCGAGCAAACGCATAATAGAAATGATTAACTGTATAAGTGCATTCATGCCAACGTGCGGTTGTTAAATCTGTTAAGACTTAATCGCTAACAAAGTGGTTGTCTAAATGTGTGAGTCCATGCAGGTGGTTAGTTGATTGGCAATTCTGGAAACTCACCCATACAACACCCGGTCGAAAGATCAAGTAAAAATGACAGGGCGGGATTCGGAAATCAGCGTCGTAGACCCGTCGAACAAAGTTGAGGTAACAGATGTGGGTGCTATGAAAGAAGAGATGAGGAAATTAAAAGCACAAATGGCTGAAATGCATTGGGCATGGTCTCAGGGACATCCGGCACCACTATATCCTGCTAATCCATCTTACATCCCACCCCTGGCTCAAGCTCAGGAGCCTACCACTCCCCATGCATCTTCAGCTTTCCCTTATCATGCCCAGGGTTATGGTACCACTTCATACGCTCCCCCAGCTCCACCCCCTAAACAGAACCCTTCACCACCCATGGTTCCCGTCTTTGTGGCACCTCCCCCAGCCCCACTATATAGATCGTCCAGTGAGCCGCTATTCCAATCTCATGATACCCAATATTACCCTCCCGAACCCACTTTCAAAGCACCCGAGCCATATACCTATTCTCCCCATTTTGAAATCCCTGGAGAGGTTGAGAAACCGGTTAAGAATACAGAACAGGAGGAAGTGATTCGTAAAGTCAAAAGCCTGGAGCAATCCTTCAGGAACATGCATGGTTTAGGTAACCAAGTCAGCGTCGCATACAAAGATTTGTGCCCTTTCCCTGATGTTCAGTTGCCCGCGGGGTTTAAAATGCCGAAGTTCAACTTGTATGAGGGGCACGGTGACCCAGTAGCCCATCTGCGTGGTTTTTGTAGCAAAATGAGAGGTGCTAGGGGAAAGGATGAATTGTTGATATCATATTTTGGTCAAAGCTTGAGCGGGTCAGCGCTAGAATGGTACACGAGACAGGACCCCGGCCGATGGTATACATGGGATGATTTGGCACAAGCATTCATTGGCCATTTTCAATATAACCTTGAGATAGTCCCCGATCGTCTTTCATTGTTGAAGCTGGAAAAGAAGCCTGGGGAAAGTTTTAGAGAGTTTGGTTTCTGCTGGAGGGAACAAGCTGCAATGGTTGATCCTCCTATGAGGGAGAGTGAGATGGTAGATTACTTCTTGCAAACATTGGAACCTACCTATTTTGGTCATCTAGTGACATCTATCGGAAAGTCGTTTAATGAAGTGGTAAAGATGGGAGCCATGATTTAAGAAGGATTGAAATCTAACAAGATCTTGAGCTACTCGGCGTTGAAAGCAACCACCCAAGCCATCCAAAGCGGTATTGGTGGTGCGCTTGGGAAGAAGAAGAAAGAAAAAGTTGCTACAGTTGAAGCTAGTGCTTGGTCCAGGCCCAATAACCCTCCACTCTACTACAACCAACCCAGACCCCACCACCCAAACTACCAATATACCCCATATGGCCCACCGCAACACTATTATCCACCACCAGAACCACACTTTTCTATTCACCACGCCCAGACCTACACTCAGCCCCCGGTGCACTCGCAATGGCGTGCACCGAATCTCCAAAACACACATCCACCCCCACAAAACACCTATCCACCTCTCAGGGCAAACAGACCAGGAACCAGCTTCCGCCCAAACCAAGCTTTTAGAAGAGAGAAGGCCCCAAATAGAAAAACATTTACTCCATTGGGAGAATCTTACACTACTTATTTCCATAGATTGAAACAGTTGGGAATGTTGACCCCGATTGAATCCAAAGCACCAAACCCCCTTCCTAGAAACCTGGACCATTCTGTTAGCTGCGAGTATTGCTCAGGGATGCCGGGGCATGATACTGAAAAATGTTGGAAGTGAAAAACGCTATACAAGAGCTCATTGATAATCGCTGTATTCAAATACAGGCCCTAGAGGCCCCGAACATCAATCAAAATCCTTTACTAGCGCATTATGAGGCCAACATGATCGAACCGATACATAAGGGGGCAGAGCCTAAAACACCTTCGCAGGTGGTTATGATGATTCGTTCTACGGAAGCCAAAGAAAAGACAGTGAGTGCAAGGCTAGTGGTTCAGTTAGAAGCAATAAAAGACAAGCCAGTGTTAGTAATGGGAAAGGGACCATTCGTGGTTGCAAAAAAGCCGGAGCCAGTCAAGTTAGTGGTACCAGGGTCATCATCTGCACCCGTGGTGGTTGTGAAAGGAGCTTACGTAGAACCGGTTGTCATAAAACCAGTAGTCCAGTTACCTATGGTTGATAGCAAAGTCGTACCGTGGAGATATGACAAGGTAGTAGTGACATACAAAGGAAAGGAAATTGAGGAAGAAAGTTGTGAAGCACAAGGACTAACCCGGTCGGGACGTTGTTTCGCTCCCGAAGAGTTGATAAAGGCTAAGGGCGCTAAAGACAATCCAGTGTCAGTCAAAAAAGCTGTGATAGAAGAAGAGGCAGAAGAGTTTCTGAAAAAGATGAAAGTACAAGATTATTCCATTGTTGAACAACTGAGAAAAACACCGGCCCAAATCTCGTTGTTGTCATTATTGATTCACTCTGATGAGCATTGCCGAGCTTTGATGAAGATATTGAATGAGGCTCATGTTCCTGACAAAATTTCAGTGAACCATTTAGAGACAATTGCCAACATAATCTTTGAAGTGAACAGGGTAGCATTTTCTGATGATGAATTGCCTGTGGAAGGCACAGAACACAACAAAGCTCTCTATTTGACGGTCAAGTGTGAAGGTTCAATGGTTACTCGGGCGCTGATCGATAACGGGTCGAGCGCTAATATTTGCACGTTGTCCACATTGAACAAGTTGAAGATCGATGAGGATAGAATCGGCAAAAATAGCATTTGTGTTCGAGGGTTCGACGGAGGGGGAACAAACACAGTAGGGGATATTGTACTCGAATTGACTATCGGCCCAGTCGAGTTCACTATGGAATTTCAGGTGTTGGATGATGCAGTATCCTACAATCTTTTGTTGGGTCGACCATGGATTCACGCGGCCAAAGCTGTGCCTTCCACGCTGCACCAAATGGTCAAGTTCGAGTGGGACAGACAAGAAATTGTGTTACATGGGGAAGATCCCACATGCGCCATAAATGATGCCATTGTGCCCTTTGTAGAAACTGAAGAGGATAAGGGATCATGGGTTTATCAGGTCTTCGACACGGTCCCGGTGAGTAGAGTGCCCGAAGGTAAAAGCATGCCATGTCCCAGGGTGGCAGCTGCGACCGTCATAGTAGTATCAGAAATGCTGAATAACGAGTTCGTGCCAGGGAAAGGTCTGGGGGCTGAACTTCAGTGCATTATTCAACCTGTGTCCCTTCCCAAAAATCTAGATACCTTCGGATTAGGTTTCAAACCAACAGCGGCAGATGTTCGAATGGCCCGTAAATTGAAAAAGAAAGCTCGGGTTCTTCCTAAACCTATTCCACGTTTGTCCAGGTTCTTCGTCAGGCCGGGTAGCAAGAAACAGTCATTGGCAAAGATGTCAGATTCGTTAATTGGGGCAGAGGCGAATTTGGATAAGGTGTTCGAGAGAGTATTTGCTGAAGTAAACATGGTTGAGGCCGGGGAAGGGTCAAGCGGAGCAGATATATAGTACATCGGACCACATGCTAACATCAACAATTGGGAAGCTACTCCTCTTCCAATTCGGAGGGAGTCGTGGTAGTGGGTTTTGTTTTCTTTTTGTCACCTGGATTATTCCAGGGTTTGTAATCCAGTTGCTATGTTCCGTCCGTTTGGATGAGTTAAAACCTTGTTATCTTTACATTTAATGAAATGCAATTTTCTTCGTCCCTAATTCTCTTTCCATTTTCTTTTCTTTTTGTACAGTTCTTTTTATGCTGATATCAATGATATGACATGTGTGAGGAATCTTCGGCCCAGTTTTAAAAGCCAATTTAGCTCGGAAGTAATAATACAAGAAATCGAGTGTGATGAAGGGGTGGATTGTAACAATGATGAAGCTTATGAGGAAATTAGTAAAGAATTAAGTCATTTTGAAGAAAAACCCAAACCTAACCTAAATGACACAGAAGCAATTAATCTAGGGGACCAAGACAATGTGCGGGAAACTAAAATAAGTGTTCATCTGGAGCCACAACTCAAGGAGGAGATAATTAAAGTATTGCATGAGTACAAAGATGTTTTTGCATGGTCATATGATGATATGCCGGGTCTAAGCACCGACTTGGTGGTTCATAAATTACCCACTGATCCGGCACTCCTCCCTGTCAAGCAGAAGTTGAGAAAGTTCAAAACGGACATAAGTGTGAAGATCAAAGAAGAGATTACCAAGAAGTTTGAGGCAAAGGTCATTCAGGTTACACGGTACCCCACTTGGTTAGCTAGTGTCATGCCTGTGCCGAAGAAAGATGGCAAGACCAGGGTGTGCGTCAATTATCGAGACCTTAACAAGGCAAGTCCAAAAGATAATTTCCCACTGCCCAACATCCATATACTGATTGACAATTGTGCCAAACATGATATTGGATCTTTTGTGGATTGTTACGCAAGCTATCATCAGATTCTAATGGACGAGGGAGATGCAGAAAAGACGGCATTCATCACGCCATGGGGAACGTATTGTTATCGGGTCATGCCGTTTGGTTTGAAAAATGCCGGGGCAACTTATATGAGGGCTATGACAACCATATTCCATGATATGATACATAGGGAAATCGAGGTGTACGTAGATGATGTGATCGTGAAGTCTAGACAGCAATCCGACCATGTCAGAGATTTGAGAAAGTTCTTTCAAAGGCTTCGCAGGTACAATCTTAAGCTCAATCCTGCAAAATGTGCTTTCGGGGTGCCATCTGGGAAGTTGTTGGGGTTTATAGTCAGTCGGCGGGGTATTGAATTAGACCCGTTGAAGATCAAAGCCATTCAGGAGTTGCCACCCCCAAGAAACAAAACCGAGGTGATGAGTTTGTTGGGAAGATTGAACTATATCAGCAGGTTCATTGCTCAACTCATGGCAACTTGTGAACCAATTTTCAAGTTGTTAAAGAAAGATGTCGCAGTCAAATGGACTGATGAATGTCAGGAGGCTTTTGATAAGATAAAGGGGTATTTGTCAAACCCACCTGTGTTGGTTCCGCCAGAGCCAGGGAGGCCTTTGATTCTATATCTGATAGTTGTGGACAGTTCATTCGGCTGTGTACTGGGGCAACACGATGTTACGGGCAGAAAGGAGCAGGCTATCTACTATCTCAGCAAGAAGTTCACATCATACGAGGTTAAGTATACTCATCTGGAAATGACATGTTGCGCCTTAACTTGGGTGGCATAGAAGTTGAAACATTATTTGTCATCTTACACTACTTACCTTATATCTCGCTTGGACCCATTGAAGTATATTTTTTAGAAATCCATGCCCACAGGAAGGCTTGCAAAGTGGCAGATCTTGCTTACAGAGTTCGACATTATCTATGTGACACGGACTGCCATGAAAGCACAGGCATTAGCCGATCATTTGGCTGAGAACCCCGTCGATGAAGATTATGAGCCTTTGAAAACCTATTTCCCTGATGAAGAGGTGATGCACATTGATGAATTGGAACAAGCTGAGAAGTCGGGATGGAAACTTTTCTTTGATGGGGCTGCAAATACGAAAGGCGTGGAAATAGGAGCGGTACTTATTTCGTAAACAGGTCAGCATTACCCTATTACCGCTCGGGTTCGTTTCTACTATACAAACAACATGGAGGAATATGAGGCGTGTATATTGGGATTGAGATTGGATGTGGATATGGGGGTACGGGAAGTCTTGGTCATGGGTGACTCGGACTTACTGGTACACCAGATTCAAGGAGAATGGGAAACACGGGATTTGAAGCTTATACCATATCGGCAGTGTCTGCATGAGCTTTGTCAGCGTTTTCAGGCCATAGAATTCAGGCACATTCCAAGGATTCATAATGAGGTTGCTGACGCTTTGGCTACTTTGGTGTCAATGTTGCACCATCCAGATAAGGCTTATGTTGATCCATTGCATATTCAGGTCCGTGATCAGCATGCTTACTGTAATGTGATAGAAGAGGAAATTGATGGCGAGCCGTGGTTCCATGATATCAAAGAGTACATTAGAGCGGGAGTATATCCAATACAGGCCACCGGCGGTCAGAAAAGAACGATCTGGTGATTGGCAAGCGATATTTTCTTTAGTGGAGGAGTGCTGTACAAAAGAACTCCAGATCTCGGGTTGTTGAGATGTATAGATGCAAGATAGGCCACAACTATCATGACTGAGGTACATTCTGGAGTTTGTGGACCGCATATGAGTGGGTACATTTTAGCAAAAAAGATTCTCCGAGCAGGTTATTATTGGCTCACGATGGAGCGGGATTGTATCAGTTTTGTGCGTAAGTGTCATCAATGCCAAGTGCATAGAGATTTGATTCATTCCCCACCATCAGAACTACATACGATGTCCGCGCCATGGCCTTTTGTTGCGTGGGGCATGGATGTTATTGGGCCGATTGATCCAGCAGCATCAAATGGGCACAGGTTTATTTTGGTAGCTATAGATTATTTTACCAAATGGGTGGAAGCTAAGACGTTCAAGTCTGTGACTAAGAAAGCTGTAGTCGACTTCGTGCATTCAAATATCATTTGTCGGTTTGGGATTCCAAAGGTAATCATCACAGATAATGGGGCTAACCTTAATAGTCATTTGATGAAGGAGACATGTGAGCAGTTTAAGATTACTCATAGGCATCCTACTCCATACCGTCCCAAGGCAAATGGTGCGGTTGAAGCCGCCAATAAGAATATAAAGAAAATACTTCGGAAGATGGTTGAAGTATCTAGACAGTGGCACGAGAAATTGCCTTTTGCATTGTTAGGATATTGCACCATCGTTCGTACCTCGGTGGGGGCGACTCCTTACTCATTGGTATATGGTACCGAGGCAGTAATACCCGCAGAAGTGGGCTGAAGCAAAAGGAAAGTTTGCCCCAAATTGGCAGGGACCATTTGTAATAACCAGAGTGTTGTCTAACGGAGCATTGTATTTGACAGATGTGGAAGGAAAATGTATAGAAATGGCCATCAATTCTGATGCGGTCAAGAGATATTATGTATGATTTCTTTATTTCTGAATGTATCTATTTGTATTTGGCATATCTTAAAGATTGAAATGATGAAGGCATTTTGTCCTGCTATCCAAACACTCTTATCCCTTGTTATCCCCTTTTGAGCCTTACTTATTTTTCATATCCCTCTTTCGGAAACAACGACACTATCAGGGAACACATGTGCCGAACATAAAAGAAAGAAGAGAAAAACAAAAGAAAAGAGAAAGAAAGAAAAAGAAAAGGAAAAGAAATAAGAGAAAAACAAAGGAAAAGAAAGAGAAAGGAAAGCAAAAGAAAAGAAAGAAGAGAAAAACAAAGGAAAAGGAAAAGAAAGAAATGGAAAAGAAAAAGAAAAGGAAAGAAATAAAAACACAACAACAAAAGTTAAATACAGTGAACTACGTTTGACTTGATCCCGAAAAGGTACGTAGGCAGCCTTACTCCGAGGTTCAGTCATACCAAAATAGAAATCCAAAAAGTCCCCAAGCAAGAAACTTGGGCAGAAGTTGTGATTTTTGTGAAAAATTGGATTCCGAAAGTTGTAATTTAAACCCATTCCATTTGCTTTGAGCCTTTTATACCTTTCTTTCTAACCCAATCCAAAAGCCTGCATTACGGTCCAAAGAAAGACCTTTTGATCAATTTCTAAGAAATGTCAGGGCGAGCAGGTAGCGGTAATTTGTATCAGTGGCGACACTCTGGTTCAAGCAAGAAAGAACGAAAGTAAAAATGAGAGAGTCTTATTGGTGAAAACCTTCACGGGCACCGTAAGGTGACGGGAGTTGAGAGAAAATAAATGAGAGAGTCTTATTGGTGAAAACCCTCGCGGGCACCTTGAGGCGAAAGTGAGTTGGAAAATGTTTGAATGGCAAAAGGTCTGTGGGTGGAAAAATGTACCGCAGGAAAGTAAAGTTAAGGTCTGGTTAATTCAAACAAGTGATGGAAGTTCTGGGCAACAAAGTAGGGCGATTGAAAGCCGGTTATTTGGACAGATTGGGCCGATCAATCCAAAATGCATGTCATAATCATTGGTACCAGCTATCTCGCTCAGATAAGTTTCTTTTCCTTCTCTTTTTAAAATAGCCATCTGGTTTCGGATTCTTTTTATCCTTGACTCAAAAATCATCGCATTTCATTTTCTTTTGAGGGTTTTATCTAGTTGAGATATTTTAGTACTAGTCTTGGTCAATGCAAACAGAAAGGACTTCAAAGCTCACTACAGGCTTCTGGAATTGTAAAGCACAACGTGGTCAGAGCATGTCAAAAACAACTTGATTCCAAGTGGAATACAGGGAATTGATGGAAGTTTCATCGGTGAAATGATTAGGGAATGTCGTGGGAAAGGCAAAAGCTTAAACAAAAGGGTTAGAAAAATGAAATAACAGTGTGGGTGTAAAACATTTAGGTCGCCGAATGTTGGGAAATTCAAAATTTGGTCAGAAAGTCAAGCGGTTCAGGGCCAGTGCGTGGAAGGCAGTCCACACAAAGCAAGGCAGTGGATGGATTTTTCAGCGAAAAGGCCATCTACTAACCACCATTTTAAACTGACGAAATTTTCTTTGATTGTAACAAGGGGCAAAAGTTAGTCGTTGAGAAGGAATTCTCCAAGAAGGGAAAACAAGCAGTAATCAGGTTTGATCGCAAAGTGCAGTTTGACTAAATACAAGATAATATTGAAATACACAAGGGAAATGGAATTTGATTGCAAAGTTGGCATGATTAGAATAAGTGCAAGTTGTCAGGACCTTCCTGGATAATAGGACGTAGTTCATATACCCGGGTAAGATACCTTGGTACAGTGAGAAGTAACACCTTAGATTCAAGTTTTGGAGCAATCAGGAGCCCGCCTGGATAACAAATGAATACATTCAATTTCAAATTCAGAAATCAGGAGTCCGCCTGGAGAATAGAGACATACAATCTAATTTTAGCAATCAGGAGTCCTCCTGGAGAATAGAGACATATAATTTAATTTTAGCAATCAGGAGTCTGCCTGGAGAATAGAGACATATAAGTTAATTTTAGCAATCAGGAGTCCGCCTGGAGAACAGAGACATACAATTTAATTTTAGCAGTCAGGAGCCCGCCTGGATAATAGAGGAGTAGTTTCAATTTTAAGTTCAACAGTCAGGAGCCCGCCTGGAGAACAGAGGTGATATAATTTAATTTTTTTTCAATCAATCTCTTTGTCTATTTTGAAGTCAGGAGCCCGCCTGAAGAATAGAGGCATGCAATTCAAGTTTCGGAAGTCAGGAGCCCGCCTGGATAACAGAGGAATACATACAGTACAAGTTTCAGAAGTTGGGAGTCTGCCCAGGGGAATAGCAACAGGGGATTTTATCGAGAAAGAACAAGACAACAAGGCAACAAGAAAGTACAAGAGCAAGTTTGAAGAATTTAGATAGGATTTTTATAATTCATAGAGCATAGTTAGTTTAGCTTCTTTTATCTTTGACATGGGGTAATAAGGGAGGTCAGCAAGCAGTAACAGCAGCAAGCGTAGTACAATCATAGTTCCTAGTAGTCCCAGCTACCAGACATTCCCGAACTACACTGACCTGATTCCTGTTTAGCCCAGGATATGTAGGCAACCTCTGAAGCAGGATGCGGTCAAACTTTTCAAAAATGCTTCACACGGAATTTTCAAACGGGCAAAAATCGCTCGTATTTGCTCACTTATCTTTGCCCGAAAACCTTTCGTGTTTCCGAGCAAAGAGGGGCAGCTGTGAGCACGTAATTTTTGCCCTAAATATGATTATTCCCAAAATCCCAAACAAATAATTTTTCTTTATTTTTGTGCATTTTGGTGTCATTTTCAGATAATTGTTGCATTCTATTTGCGCATGTTAATTCTTATAAAGTACAAAATATGCATTTTTTGCATTCAGGTTTTAGTATCAATTAAGGGTTAATTTGTTTTAAAACAAAACATGAAAATCACAAAAAATAGTTCACTTTGGCATTTTAATGATTTTATTATGAACTTGTCATAAAATAATTTTTAAAGAAATTTTAGCCATTAGTCAGTTTTAGTTTTGAAGTATATTAGGATGTTATTTTAATTGCTACAATTCTATAGAATTAGAAAAATAATTATAAAATTAAAAAGTGGAAAATAAATAGATAAAATGAAATAAAAAAAGACAAGGAAGAAAATTGAATTGAGAGGCAAAGGGCTGGCCAGTTTGGGCCAAATCAAAAGAATTGTTCAGGCCCAAACACCTCAACTCGTTGCAAACCAGTCCAGCCCAAATCCTTACCCGGTCCTCCTCCCAAGCGTTGAAACGACGTCGTTTCCCCAGCCCCAATCACGACCGTTGGATCTCATCAATCCAACGGTCCTGATCTAACTAGGATGTTGGGTATATAAATGTCCGAAACTCCCCCCCCCCTACCCCCATTTGCCTCATTGTCCTCACCCTACCCATCCTCAACAAACCCTAATCCGCGCCGCCATCAAACCCCTCGCCGGCGGTGAACGCCACCTACCCCGTTCAAGCCCAGATTAACACCACCGATCCTCCTCACTCTCCTCTTTCCATTGCACCCACTAGTTCCCCTCGAATAACGCCGGAGCTCGTCGAATCTTCGATTGAAGTTTCCGGTCAAATCAAAGGTTCATCCAAACCAGCCCAAAATCACACCACACAATCCCCGGCCCTCCCTCAACACCAATCCATGTTTATTTTCCTTCAAATCACTGTGAAACGGCTCGAATCTTAGATCTGAGAATTTCTGGCCAAAACCCTAAACCAAATCTTTGTGATTTCGAACCGTAGTATCCTTAACCATGTGTTCTCTTGTAAGAACACATGGTTAGGGATGTTACGCGTCAAAAATCTGAAAGGATTTAGACGTTTCTGACTGGACGGAGTTCCTCGTGCTTCGGTGAGTTTTTACTGTTTCTTTTTACTCGCATGGTTGAAGTTTTAATTACCGTTTTTGTTTCATTAATTTTTCTGTTAATTTTATGATTTAATTGTATTAGTTTAAGTTCTGTCAATTACTGTTGGTTCTGAGTTTGATATTTGTTTGAATGATTGTGAGTTTATGGGTTAAGAATTAGTTTAAATTCATTTAAAGTTGATCATGTTAGCTTAAGCTTTGCTTTGATCGATCCTGGTTTCTGGGTTCCCTTAGCTTGACTGAGTTGGTATAATTGAACAGTTGGGTTGGTTAGTTTAATTAGTTGATCTCTGAGTGCTAATTAATCAATTTCAGTTAGTTTTAGATTAAGTTAGGGGATTGGTTATAGCTGTTAAGGATGAGGGTAGGATCAGTAAATTAGAGAAGCCTTCAGGGGTAGTCTGGGTATGGAAAAGGGTAGTTCTGATAGGAATAGTAATTTCAAAGCATATGAAAGGGCATTATAGGTATTGTATGGGTAGAAGAATACCCTAGGGCCTTCTAGAATGGGGTACAAGTGTAGATTTTAATAATTGTGATGCATTCACTTGGTTAGCAAGTTAAGAATAGAGGGACCAAACTGAAAATAGGGAAGAGACTCATTAGAAAATCAGAATCTGATCTATTCTCTTTGGGGGTTGCCTATAAAAGGGCATGAAATGCCTTGGGAAAGGGGGTTCTTCTTCTGCTGCTGCCTTTCAGCTCTAAGCTCAAAAAAACCCCACCAAAAACTCTCCTCCATGCTTTCAATTTCAGCTGACATTCTAATTCCAAATTTATTCAGAAAACAAAACATCAAAAAATGAAGAAATCAAAAACAATCTTATAGTTTCATTATTAGTTTTGGATTTCAGTTGGGTTTTGGGTTTAGCAGTATCGCAGAGGTGTTTGGGTTCAGCTGTGAGGTTTAGGAGTGTATTTGAAGTATGTGTTGAATTGATCTGTGGAGGCTGCCTGTATTTCTGGTTTTCAAAAGTAGTTCCTGGATTGTTCTGTGGTATATATTGTTGAGTTTGCTGCTGTTGCTGTTCGAAGTAGCTGACTCCTTTCTTTTTCCCTATTTACATTTCAATTTCTAGGTACTTGTTCTATTGCTCTCAATTCTGTGGAAGTGAAGTAAATATGCTGTTTAAAGTTGATATCTGAACTCCTCATGTTTTTGTTTGATTTAATGTATAAAACAGTTAGCTTACTCAATATTTCATGACATTTGTGTACTAGACTACTCCTGGATTGTATAAATTGAACTGATGAATTGTTAAGCATGAGTTTGTTCATTTTGATTATTAAGTGGGTACTTGGGTATTTAGATTCATGTATGTAGTCAAAACTGTGGATTGTTTAGACTGTGCATTTCATGTTTATGTAATTGTAGTTTTCAGTTTTGCTTAAATTCCACAGTGTGCTGAAGTTAAATTTGCAAAGTTGTAATTGATTTTGAGTTCAATACACGTGACTGCTTTTAATTTTGGTTTAATATGAATTGTACATTCAATAGCTTCGTACTGGGCCAATTTTTGGGCCTGGCGTATTAGTAGGTAGCCCAGATTTTTTGGTTAAGTGATAAATTGAATTGGGGCCTAGGTGCATTAAAGCTTAAGAAATTAGTTAAATCAAAAGGTGCCCAACGGCTCGATCCCTGGGCTGTACAATTGCCTGTCAATAAGTTAAAATTTTGTCCTGATTTAGGCCCGATGCTTAGAGCTCTAAGAGTCTGCGCCTGCAGCATGTGCAATGGCATTGATTTGGACCTTATGGGCTCAGAGCCCATTTTCTCAGCATTTCTTCCTGGATGTTCAAATTCAAATCCAACAAAGTATTGACCTTAATCAATTAGGATCCTTAAGTAATTAATAGCATAATTATCTCACTGTTTAGATTTGGAAAGGTTGTTTAGTGAATTTCACCACCTTCCTCAAAAATAACAATACGTTAGAATCTTTAGGCGCGATTTTAATTAGAGTACCTTCTTAAAACTCGGGTGCACATTGATGCGACCCAAATCCAAATCTCGACGAAGTCGAAATGTGTTGACAACCACGGGCGCATTGATTGCGACGTGGATCGAAACGCGTTTTCACAATGTCGCAATTCTTTTAAAATAAATAACCATAAAAGCGGTTTACGAATAAAGAGCACATAAGTTAGCATGTATTAAAATCAGATAAAATCAAATACAACCATTAAGCGACCGTGCTAGAACCACGGAGCTCGGGAATGCCTAACACCTTCTCCCGGGTTAACAGAATTCCTTACTCAGATTTTTGGTTCGCAGACTGTTAACAGAGTCATAAATTTCCTCGGTTCGGGATTCAACCGGTGACTTGGGACACTATTAATCTCCCAAGTGGCGACTCTGAATAATTAATACCTAAATCCCGTTCCGATTGTCCTTTATTTGGAAAAACTCCTTTACACTCTTCTTCCGGGGGTGTAGGTGAAAAGAGGAGGTGTGACAGCCATGCCATGTTATGATAGAGTTAAAGCATGAAGGGTGATGCCGTGCACATTTCTATTTATGCATATGGTGAGGAAGAGTGATAAAACACGAAGGGTGATGTTGTGCACTTTCTGTTTGCTGTGTTCATTTGTTGTTATCAATTTAAGTATTTTAACTGTTTAGATCCCTTTACTACTGTGATCTTTTGTGATGGAACCCCATAGTGTTTTCAATACTTTTCCGTATTTATATATATATATATATATATATATATATTTCAATATTTCAACTTTCAATAATTGTTTCATCTTCAATTCAATTAGTTACTCAATTAAATTTCCTTAAACCGTCTGAGGTTGTATTTTACTTGAAATGGAATTTCTACTAAGTTAATTTATTAAATCCCATGTTAAAGGTAATAATTCATTTAATGTTGTATTTTAATTGAAAATGGTACCTTCTTTATTCAAATGATTTCTAAAAATAACTTCATCTTTTCTTACTGAGTTCCTAATTAGTTTAGAAGTTGTACTTCACTTTATGTTATGTAAATGAGACTCCTTGAACATCTTAATTGAATTGGTTATGGACCCTATGAACTGAGTAACATGAGAACGTTGTTGTGCAAAGTGAGATAGAAATATGTGGGCACAAGGTGCCAGGTGAGCTAAAGGTTTGGTAATTGAGGTTATGATATGAGACATCGAGTTTGAGATGGCTGAAATTGTGCATCAGAAATGATATGAATTATTGAGCTGACATCGCCTTCCTTATTTGAGTACATTTTTTTACTTGTCTGTGTTCCAGCTATGTTGGTGTTAATTTACTTGGTTATCTTTTGTTTCCATATGTGCTTCCCTTATTGTTTCTGCTGATTGTAGTTTGTTCTTTCCCTGGTGTTGATATTACTTTGTCATCTTTAGGTTGATAGTTTATTATCATATCCTGTTCAATTTATTTGACCAGTAGGTGTCTGGACTACCTCACTGAGGTTAGTCTTGATACTTACTAGGCACCGATGTGGTGTCATGAGCTAAGAGCCTCTAATACAAGTCTGTGTAGCAACCTATACATAGAGTTGTCTAGAATGCGGAAAATAAAGGGGATAAGGGGAGAAATCGGGTCCTGCGGATGCCATGTAGCTACCTCGATGACTCCGGAATAAGCTGAACAGCAGCAGAAGGCTCAAACTATGCCTCCAGGATACCTGGATCTGCACACATGGTGCAGGGAGTAAAGTGAGTACTACAACTCAGTGAGTAATAACAATAAATAATGACTGACGGAAAGAAAACTCGTAAAACACTATGCAGTTCTATATTAAAACAGTGAGAATATCAAAAATAGCAACTGAATGAAGAAGTCAGTTAAAAGTCCTTTAAGCCAGTATTCATTTCATTTACTCCTCACGATAACCGAATTCATATTTGTACTGCTGCGGCGTGCAGCCCGATCCAGGAATAGTCGACTGCGCTCACTGGGGGTGTGCAGACTCCGGAGGGGCTCCTTCAGCCCAAGCACTATACTACTGCAGCGTGCAGTCCGATCCATATAATATACTACTACGGCGTGCAGTCCGATCCATATAATATACTACTGCGGCATGCAGTCCGATCCATATAATATACTACTGCGGCGTGCAGTCCGATCCGCATAAATATATATACTGTTGCGGCGTGCAGCCCGATCCATAGCATATCAAATACCCTTACCATGGGGTTCTCGACCCCTCTCAGTCAATATAGACTTGGCCTCTCGGGCACACTAAGATAAGACGGGGCTCTCAACCCACACGTTACTCTCATTAGGATTCAACAATATCTAAAGTTGGTTCATATTATGTTTATTAGTTAAGAACATGACTGAGGGTATGATTTCGACAAGAAAAGTGAGGTCAACCAATACAAATGCCCCCTAAGGGTTCTACAGATCGGCACAAGGCCCCAAACATGGAAACTAGACCATAATATAATGATATTAATTAAGTATCAGTCAAAAGTACAATAGAGTCATCAAACGGGATGGACCGAGTCCAAATCCCCAGCAGTAACAGACCCCACGCTCATCATACAGCGTGTGTCTTATCTCAACATAGCACCACGTTGTGCAAATATGGGGTTTCAAACCTTCAGAACATCATTTATAACCATTACTCACCTCAAGAGGGTCAAAGTCTAGCTCGCAATACCCTTGCCTCTCAAATTAGCCTCCTCGTGCGACGAATCTGCTCAAAATCACAATGAATATGTCGCATTATGCTAAAGAGACAATACCCAATCGAAAACACTCGAAAAATACAAAATTAACGAATTTGACAAAACCCGAGCCCCGGTCCCACGTCTCAAAACTCAGAAATCTACGTCATCGGGTTCCTTATCTCGCCACGAGTCTATACATACAAAAATCTCTCAAATCGGATCACAAATGGCCCCTCAAATCCCAAATTTAGAATTTCAATTTCAAGCCCTAATTTCTTACAACTTTGCTATATTTTCATGAATTTCAAGGATGATTTCACAATATAATCATGTATTTAGTTCATAGGACTTACCTCCAATCACTTCCCATCAAAAACCCTTCAATTCCCGTCCAAAAGCTCTCAAGGTTGCTCAAAAATGGTGGAAAAATAGGTTTGGTTCGCAGATGAAATGTTTTTAACATTCTGTTCGGGTACTGTAGCTAACCCTATGCGATCGCATTAGAGCTCCTGCGATCGCATAGAACAAAATTTCCAGGCCTCAAAATTACCCTATGCAATCACAACTGGACCTCTGTGATCGCAATGCACCATCCAACAACACTGTGCGATCGCAACACCTGCTATGCGATCGCATAGCACAACCAAACAGCCCCCAAAAATCCTTCTATGCAATCGCAGCCCTTGCTATGTGATAGCATAGAGCAAAATTGCTCTGCACTGACTGCTGCATTTCTGCAGCATTTTCCAACTTCAAAAATTCCTGTTAGCCATCCGAAATCACCCTGAGGCCACCGGGACCTCAACCAAAAGTTCCAACCCATCCTAAAACATTATTCAAACTTGTTCCAATAATCAAAACACCACAAACAATACCAAAACCATCAAATTACATCGAATTCAAGCCTAAATTTCTTAAAAACTTCCGGAATACGCATTTGATCAAAAAACCCGACCAAAACACCTCCGAATGATCTGAAATTTTGCTCACGCATACAAAACCACCTAACGAAGCTACTGCAACTCTAGAATTCCATTTCGACCCATGTATCAAAATCTCACCTACCAACCGGAATTCGCCAAGATACTAACTTCGCCAATTCAAGCCTAATTATTCTATACAACTCCAAAACCCATTCCGATCGCGCTCCTAAGTAAAAAATCATCTCCCGAAGCTAACCGAACCATCAGAACTCACTTCCGAGCCTTGTAACACAAAAGTCAACACCCGGTTGACTTTTCCAACTTAAGCCTTCTTAAAAGAGACTAAGTGTCTCATTTCTTACCAAATCCTCTCCGAACTCGAGCTAATCAACTCGATCATATAAAACACGGATAACGAAGCGTAAAGAAGCTGAAATGGGGAAAATGGAGCGGTAACTCATGAGACGACTGGCCGGGTCGTCACATCCTCCCCAACTAAAACAAACGTTCGTCCTCGAACGAGTCAAGAAACATACCCGAAGCCTCAAACAGATGAGGATATCTGCTCCGTATCTCCCGCTCGGTCTCCCAGGTGGCCTCCTCCACAGGCCGACCTCTCCACTGCACTATCACTGAAGTTATATCCTTTGACCTCAACTTCCAAACCTGGCGACCCAAAATAGTTACTGGCTCCACATCAAAGGTCAGATCATCATCCAATTGAACCGTGCTGAAGTCCAAAACATGATACGGATCCCCAATATACTTCCGGAGCATAGAAACATGAAATATTGGATGCACACTCGACAGACAGGGTGGCAAAGTAAGCTCATAAGCCACCTCCCCAATCCTTCGAAGCACCTCAAAAGGCCAAATGAATCGCGGACTCAACTTACCTTTCTTCCCAAACCTCATAACACCCTTCATGGGCGAAACCTTCAGCAAGACCTTCTCACCAACAATATAAGACACATCTCGAACCTTCCGGTCTGCATAACTCTTCTGACGTGACTGGGTTGTACGAAGCCTCTCCTGAATCACCTTCACCTTCTTTAAGGCATCCTGAACCAATTCTGTCCCCAATAATCTAGCCTCGCCGGGCTCGAACCAACCAACCGAAGATCTACACCGCCTCCCGTACAAAGCCTTATATGGAGCCATCTGAATACTCGACTGGTAGCTGTTGTTGTAAGCAAACTCTGCAAGTGGTAGAAACTTATCCCATAAACCTCCGAAATCAATAACACAGGCGCGCAACATGTCCTCCAGTATCTGAATGGTGCGCTCGGATTGTCCGTCCGTCTGAGGATGAAACGTTGTGCTCAACTCTACCTGCGTACCCAACTTTCGCTGAAATGTCCTCCAAAACTGAGAAGTGAACTGAGTACCCCTATCTGAGATAATAGACACTGGAACTCCATGCAATCGGACAATCTCCCGAATAAAGATCCCTGCCAGTCGCTCCGAAGAATAGGTAGTACATACTGGAATGAAGTGCGCAGACTTGGTCAGCCAGTCCATAATCACCCAAATCGAATCAAACTTCTTCAAAGTCTGAGGAAGGCCACTTACAAAATCCATAGTAACTCTCTCCCACTTCCACTTAGGAATAATCATCCGCTGAAGTACGCCACCTAGTCTCTGATGCTCGTACTTTACCTGCTGATAGTTGAGACACCGAGCCACATACCCTACTATATCCTTTTTCATCCTTCTCCACCAGTAGTGCTGCCTCAAATCCTGATACATCTTCGCGGGACCTGGATGGATGGAATACCGTGAGTTGTGGGCCTCCTCCAATATCAACACCCGAAGCCCATCCACATTGGGCACGCAAATCTGGCCCTGCATCCTCAACACGCCATCACCATCAATGGTCACATCCCAAGCATTATCATGCTGAACCATGTCCTTATGGACAAGCAAATGTGGATCATCATACTGGCACTCTCTGATGCGGTCATACAAGGAAGACCGAGAAACCACACAAGCCAACACCCGACTAGGCTCTGAAATGTCTAATCTCACCATCCGATTGGCCAAAGCATAAACATCAACTGCAAAGGGCCTCTCCCCAACTGGAATGTACGCCAAACTCCCCATGCTAACCGCTTTCTGGCTCAACGCATCGGCCACCACATTGGCCTTCCCGGGGTGATACAAAATGGTAATATTATAATCCTTGAGAAACTCAAGCCACCTATGCTGCCTCGAATTAAGATCCTTTTGCTTGAACAAATGTTGAAGACTGTGATGATTGGTGAATACCTCACAAGATACGCCATATAAATAGTGCCTCCAAATCTTCAAGGCATGAACTATGGCAGCCAACTCCAAATCATGAATGGGGTAGTTCTTCTCATGGGGCTTCAACTGACGAGAAGCATAAGCAATAACTCTACCCTCCTGCATCAACACACAGCCAATCCCAACTCTCGAAGCATCACATTACACAGTATATGAACCTGAAGCTGATGGCAAAACCAACACTGGAGCTGTGGTCAAGGCTGTCTTGAGCTTCTGAAAGCTCTCCTCACACTCGTCCGACCATACAAATGGAGCACCCTTCTGAGTCAACTTGGTCAAGGGCGATGCAATGGATGAAAATCCCTGAACAAACCGGCGATAATAGCCTGCCAACCCAAGAAAGCTACGAATCTCTGTGGCTGAGGACGGTCTGGGCCAACTCTGAACCGCCTCTATCTTCTTCGGATCAACCTGTATGCCCTCGCTGGACACCACGTTCCCTAAGAAAGCCACTGAACTGAGCCAAAACTCACACTTGGAGAATTTTGCATAAAGCTTCTCCTCCCTCAATCTCTGCAACACAACACTCAAATGCTCTGCGTGCTCCTCCTGACTACGCGAGTATACCAGAATATCATCAATGAATACTATAACGAACGAATCAAGATAAGGCTGGAATACGCTGTTCATCAAATGCATGAATGTTGCTGGGGCATTGGTTAGCCCGAAGGACATAACAAGAAACTCATAATGACTATATTTGGTCCTGAAAGCAGTCTTAAGAATATCTGAATCCCTGATCTTCAACTGGTGATAACCCGAACGGAGATCAATCTTGGAGAATACCCTCGCTCCCTGAAGCTGATCAAATAAATCATCAATGTGAGGAAAAGGATACTTGTTCTTAATTGTTACTTTGTTTAATTATC
Organism: Nicotiana sylvestris; assembly: GCF_000393655.2. NCBI lineage: Eukaryota > Viridiplantae > Streptophyta > Magnoliopsida > Solanales > Solanaceae > Nicotiana > Nicotiana sylvestris. Next base: position 71,221,370 of record NC_091062.1, read on the forward strand.
TATAATCAATGCACATTCTCATCATGCCATCCTTCTTCTTCACAAATAAAACTGGTGCACCCCAAGGGGACACACTAGGCCGGATGGACCCCTTATCTAGGAGTTCCTGAAGCTGATCCTTTAGTTCTTTCAACTCTGCCGGTGCCATACGATATGGAGGAATGGAAATGGGCTGAGTGACCGGCACCAGGTCAATACCAAAATCAATGTCCCTGTCCGGTGGCATGCCCGGCAGGTCTGCAGGAAACACATCGGGAAACTCCCTCATAACTGGAATCAAATCAATGCTAGGAGTCTCAACTCCAACATCCCTCGCAAGATCCAAATATGATAGACAACCTTTCCCAACCATACGCTGGGCCTTTAGAAAAGAAATCACCCTACTAGGCACATAGTCAGTCACGCCACGCCACTCGATCCTCGGAACACCCGGTATAGCCAAAGTGACTGTCTTAGCATGACAGTCAAGAATAGCATGACACAGAGATAGACAATCCATGCCCAGAATAGAATCAAAGTCCACCATGCTCAACAGCAATAAATCAACTCGGGTCTCCAGACCCCCAATAGTCACCAAACACGACCGATATACATGGTCTACAACAATGGTATCACCCACCGGGATAGATACATGAGCAGGTAAGGCAAGACATCCTCGGGTCGTTCCCAAATGATGAGCAAAATATGAAGACACATAGGAATAGGTGGAACAGGGATCAAATAAAACTGAGGCATCCCTGTGGCAGACTGAAATAATACCTGTGATAACAGCATCCGAGGCAATAACATCTGTCCTACCCTGAAGAGCATAAAAGCGATCCTCACAACTGCTTGATCGGCCTCCCCCTCTGGGGAGACCCCTGGCTGCCTGACCCTCACCCCTATCTAGCGGGGCGGGTGCTGAAGAAACTGGGCCAGAAGATGAGGGTTGACCCCTCTGCTGAGATGAGCTAGCAGCACGGCGAGGACACTCCCTCCGCATATGCCCGAACTCTCCACACTCATAGCAACTCCCAGGTGCTGGAGAAGGGGACCGAAGGGAACCCCTCACACCAGAGTGACCAACTGATGCAGTAGGCATAGAAGAACCCTGAGCTGACGGGGCACGAGATGAACTCTGGGCTGGAAGGGCACTGAGTGATGACTAGCCCCGATGAGATCCATGATGACCATGACCCGAAGATGCCCCGCGATACTCTGGGTGGGCTGACTGAGCATGCCTGAAAGAACGACCTCTACCATGCTGAAACTGGCCCCTCGAAGAAGCACCACTATAACTACCAGATCCTTGAGGCTTCTTGGCCTCCCTCTCCTCTCGATCCTGACGGTGAACCGTCTCAATCTCGCGAGCGGTATCGACCACCTCCTCGAACGTAGCACCCAACACCCTCTCTCAGGTCATAAGAATACGGAGGTGATAGTTAAGGCCATCAACAAATCTCCTGATCCTCTCACGATCTGTCGGAACCATCCAAATGGCATGACGAGCCAACTCAGAAAACCTCGACTCATACTGTGACACAGTCATATCCCCCTATCGCAACAACTCGAACTGTCTACGCAGCTCCTCTCTGCGGGACTGCGGCACATACTTCTCCAAGAAGAGAGTGGAGAACTGCTGCCAAGTAAGGGGTGCTGCTCCAACCGGCCTACGCCTCTCATATGCCTCCCACCATGTGAAGGCAACCCTAGTAAACTGAAAGGTGGTGAATGCCACACCACTAGTCTCAAGAATCCCTACTGTACGGAGCATCCGCTGACACTTATCAAGAAAACCCTGGGCATCCTCGCCCTCGGCACCACTGAATGATGGAGGCTGGAGTCTACCAAACCTCTCAAGATGACGCTGCTCATCATCCGGCAAAACTGGCACAACTAACTCCTGAGCTGGTGCAACCGGCTGAGCTAGAGGTGCCCCCGGTGTTTGTAGTCCCTGCACTACCTACTCAGGTGTGCGGGCAGTGGGGGTCTGATTGCCTCCCCCGGCCTGTGAAGTAGCTGCTGCTGTAGTGGCTGAAACTGCCTGAGCCAGGCCAGTGCAAACTGATAATATTTGTGCCAAGGCCTCTTAAAGACCCGGAACCACGATGGGCACAGCTGGTGCCTGAACTGGTGCTGCTGGAGCATCCATAGCGGGAGCCTGATCCGGAGCCGGGGAAGCTGGTGGGTCAATAGGTGCTGCCCTCACTACTCTGCCTCTGCCACGTCCATGACCGCGTCCACAGCCTCTGGTGGCCTCAGTGGGTGGCACTGGTGGCCGTCCACCTCGTCCGGCAACTCGCGTCCTCACCATCTGTGAGAGAATGGAATATCAGTGGGTGGTGGGGCCCAGCCCCGATGTTATGCTCTTCCAGCCAGGCCCGAGGCTGAGGCTTCCGATGCAGTTATCACAAGTACTGTTCTGGTTTGTAGCAGAGATGCTTTAGTTTTATTTGATCCGGGATCTACATATTCCTATGTGTCGTCTTATTTTGCACTATATCTGGTCATGCCTAGTGATTCTTTGAGTGCTCATATTTATGTGTCTACATCGGTGGGTGATGCTATTGTAGTATATCGAGTCCATCGTTCATGTATAGTTGTGATTGGGGGTCTTGAGACTCGTGTTGATTTGCTTCTTCTGGACATGGTTGATTTCGATGTAGTATTGGGGATGGATTGGTTATCACCTTACCACACTATCTTGGACTGTCATGCCAAGACTATGACCTTAGCTTTGCCGGGTTTACCTAGTTTAGAGTGGAGAGGGACTCCTGGTCATTCTACCTGTAGTGTTATCTCTTATGTGAAGGCTCGGCGTATGGTCGAGAAGGGGTGTTTAGCCTATTTGGCATATGTTCGTGATTCTAGTGTTGAGGTTCCTTCTTTTGATTCTGTGCCTGTTGTTCATGAGTTCCTTGAGGTATTCCCTTTCAGACCTGCCGGGTATGCCACCCGATAGGGATATTGACTTCTGCATTGATTTGGCTCCGGGCACCCAACCCATTTCTATTCCGCCGTATCGTATGGCCCTGCCTGAGTTGAAAGAGTTGAAGGAGCAGTGCACGAATTGCTTGACAAGGGTTTCATTAGACCTAGTATTTCGCCTTGGGGTGCGTCGGTGTTGTTTGTTAAGAAGAAGGATGGATCGATGAGAACGTGTATTGATTACCGACAGTTGAACAAGGTTACAATCAAGAATAAGTATCCATTGCCGAGGATTGATGATTTGTTTGATCAGCTCCAGGGTTCCAAGGTATTTTCGAAGATTGACTTGAGATCTGGCTACCATCAGTTGAGGATTAGGGCATCCGATGTCCCTAAGACAGCTTTCCACACTCGATACAAACATTATGAGTTCTTGGTAATGTCATTCGGATTGACAAATGCCCCAGCAGCTTTTATGGATTTGATGAACCGAGTGTTCAGGCCTTACTCGGATTCGTTCGTGATAGTCTTCATTGATGATATTTTGATCTATTCCCGCAGCCGGGAAGAGAACGAGCAACATCTTATAGTGGTTCTTCAGACTTTGAGGGATAGTCAGTTGTATGCTAAGTTTTCGAAGTGTGAGTTCTGGTTGCATTCCTGGGTCGTGTTATATAAGCAGAGGGTATTCAGGTTGATCCGAATAAGATTGAGGCAGTCAAGAACTGGTCTAGACCAGCATCAGCTACAGAGATTCGAAGTTTTTTGGGATTGGCAGGTTACTATCGTCGGTTTGTGGAGGGGCTTTCATCTATTGCAGCCCCGATGACCAGGTTGACCCAGAAGGGTACCCAATTCAGATGGTCGGACGAGTGTGAGGCAAGCTTTCAGAAGCTCAAGACAGCTCTGACTACGGCACCGGTGTTGGTTTTGCCCACAGGTTCAGGGCCTTATACGGTTTATTGTGATGCATCTCGTATTGGACTTGGTGCGGTGTTGATGCAGGATGGCAAGGTCATTGCCTATGCTTCACGGCAGTTGAAGATCCATGAGAAGAACTATCCGGTTCATTATTTGGAGTTAGCAGCTATTGTTCACGCGTTGAAGATTAGGAGACATTATCTGTATGGTGTGGCATGTGAGGTGTTCACGGATCACAAGAGTCTGCAGTATTTGTTCAAGAAAAAAGAGCTAAATTTGAGGCAGAGAAGGTGGTTAAAGCTATTAAAGGATTATGATATCACCATCTTATATCATCCGGAAAAGGCCAATGTGGTGGCCGATGCTTTGAGTAGAAAGTCAGCCAGTATGGGCAGTCTTGCTTATATTCCGATCGGTGAGAGACTGCTTGCTTTGGATGTTCAGGATTTTGACAATCAGTTCGTGAGGTTGGATGTTTCTGAGCCCAGTCGTGTGTTAGCTTGCACGGTCACTTGTTCCTCTTTATTGGAGCGTATCCGTGATTGGCAGTATGATGATCCCCATTTGTGTGTCCTTAGAGACACGATGCATCACGGAGGTGCCAAGCAAGTTACCTTAGGTGATGAAGGAGTTTTGAGATTGCAGGGTCAAGTTTGTATGCCTAATGTGGATGGACTTCGAGAGTTGATTTTAGAGAAGGCCCATAATTCCCAGTACTCTATTCATCCAGGCACCGCGAAGATGTATCAGGATTTGCGGCAGCATTATTGGTGGTGTAGGATTAAGAAGGACATTGTTGCATATGTGGCTCAGTGTTTGAGCTGTCAGTAGGTTAAGTACGAGCATCAAAGGCCCGGTGGTTTGTTCTAGAAAATTGAGATTCCTGAGTGGAAGTGGGAGCGTATCACTATGGACTTCGTTGTTGGGCTCCCACGGACTCAGAGGAAGTTCAACGCAGTGTGGGTTATTGTTGATAGGCTGACCAAGTCAACACATTTCATTCCCGTGGCAATCTCCTATTCTTCCGAGAGGTTAGCTGAGATCTATATTCTTCCTAAAGGTTCTGCAGCCTCTCGAGGATAAATACAGACGTCTAAACCTGCTCATGACTCGTGAGACCTAAGTAACCTAGGCTCTGATACCAACTTGTCATGACCCCAATCCCCGGTCGTGATGGCGCCCAACACAATGCTAGGCAAGCCCGACCAATTCATCACTCACAATCCCTTATGTAGGATTCATTACCAATTAATAGGATTTAATGCCAAATTAACATGATTATAACTCTGTAGCAATAGATAAACAGTACGGAAAATCTATAAAATATCAATATAAATCCCACAGATCTGGTGTCACGAGCCAAGAGCCTCTAATACAAGTCTGTGTAGCAACCTATACATAGAGTTGTCTAGAATGCGGAAAATAAAGGGGATAAGGGGAGAAATCGGGTCCTGCGGACGCCATGCAGCTACCTCGATGACTCTGGAATAAGCTAAACAACAGCAGAAGGCTCAAACTATGCCTCCGGGATACCTAGATCAGCACACATGGTGCAGGGAGTAAAGTGAGTACTCCATCTCAGTGAGTAATAGCAATAAATAATGACTGACGGAAAGAAAACTCGTAAAACACTACACAGTTCTATATTAAAATAGTGAGAATATCAAAAACAGCAACTGAATGAAGAAGTCAGTTAAAAGTCCTTTAAGCCAGTATTCATTTCATTTACTCCTCATAATAACCGAATTCATATTTGTACTACTGTGGCGTGCAGCCCGATCCATATAGTATACTGTTGTGGCGTGCAGCCCGACCCATATATACGTATAAATATACTGCTGCGGCGTGCAGCCCGATCCAGGAATAGTCGATTGCGCTCACTAGGGGTGTGCAGACTCCGGAGGGGCTCCTTCAGCCCAAGCGCTATACTACTGCGGCGTGCAGTCCGATCCATATAATATATTACTACGACGTGCAGTCCGATCCATATAATATACTATTGCAGCGTGCAGTCCGATCCATATAATATACTACTGCAGCGTGCAGTCCAATCCATATAATATACAACTACGGCGTGCAGTCCGATCCGCATAAATATATATACTGTTGCGGCGTGCAGCCCGATCCATAGCATATCAAATACCCTCACCATGGGGTTCTCGACCCCTCTCAGTCAATATAGACTTGGCCTCTCGGGCACACTAAGATAAGATGGGGTTCTCAACCCACACGTTACTCTTATTAGGATTCAACAATTTCTAAAGCTGGTTCATATTATGTTTATCAGTTAAGAACATGACTGAGGATATGATTTCGACAAGAAAAGTGAGGTCAACCAATACAAATACCCCCTAAGGGTTCTACAGATCGGCACAAGGCCCCAAACATGGCAACTAGCCCACAATATAATGATATTAATTAAGTCTCAGTCAAAAGTACAGTAGAGTCATCAAACGGGATGGACCGAGTCCAAATCCCCAGTAGTAACAGACCCCACGTTCATCATACAACATGTGTCTCATCTCAACATAGCACCACGTTGTGCAAATCTGGGGTTTCAAACCTTCAGAACATCATTTATAACCATTACTCACCTCAAGACGATCAAAGTCTAGCTCGCAATGCTCTTGCCTCTCAAATTAGCCTCCTCGTGCGACGAATCTGCTCAAAATTACAACGAATATGTCGCATTATTCTAAAGAGACAATACCCAATCGAAAACACTCAAAAAATATCAAAATTAATGAATTTGACAAAACCCAAGCCTCGGGCCCACGTCTCGAAACTCAGAAATTTTTATGTCATCGGGTTCCTTATCTCGCCACGAGTCTATACATACAAAAATCTCTCAAATCGGACCACAAATGGCCCCTCAAATCCCAAATTTAGAATTTCAATTTCAAGCCCTAATTTCTTACAACTTGGCTATATTTTCATGAATTTCAAGGATAATTTCACAATATAATCATGTATTTAGTTCATAGGACTTACCTCCAATCACTTCCCGTCAAAACCCCTTCAATTCTCATCCAAAAGCTCTCAAGGTTGCTCAAAAATGATGGAAAAATGGGTTTGGTTCGTGGATGTAATGTTTTTAACATTCTGTTCGGGTACTGTAGCTAACCCTATGCGATCGCATTAGAGCTCCTGCGATCGCATAGAACAAAATTTTCAGGCCTCAAAATTACCTTATGCGATCGCAACTGGACCTCTGCGATCGCAATGCACCATCCAACAACATCGTCCGATCGCAACACCTGCTATGTGATCGCATAGCACAACCAAACAGCCCCCAAAAATCCTTCTATTCGATCGCAACCCTTGCTATGCGATCACATAGAGCAAAATTGCTCTACACTGACTGCTGCATTTCTGCAGCATTTTCCAACTTCAAAAATTCCCGTTAGCCATCTGAAATCACCCCGAGGCCCCCGAGACCTCAACAAAAGTGACAAGCCATCCTAAAACATCATTCAATCTTGTTCCAATCATCACAACACCACAAACAACACCAAAACCATCAAATTACATCAGATTCAAGCCTAAATTTCTTAAAAACTTCCGGAATACGCATTTGATCAAAAACCCGACCAAAACACCTCCGAATGATCTGAAATTTTGCACACACATCCAAAACCACCTAACGAATCTATTGCACTTTCGGAATTCCATTCTGACTCCCGTATCAAAACCTCACCTACCAACCGGAATTCGCCAAGATACTAACTTCGCCAATTCAAGCCTAATTCCTCTCTACGACTCCAAAACCCATTCCGATCGTGCTCCTAAGTCTCAAATCATCTCCCGAAGATAACCAAATCATTGGAACTCACTTTCGAGTCTTCTAACACATAAGTCAATACCCGGTTGACTTTTCCAACTTAAGCCTTCTTAAAAGAGACTAAGTGTCTCATTTCTTACCAAATCCTCTCCGAACTCGAACTAATCAACTCGATCACATAAAACACGGATAACGAAGCATAAAGAAGCTTAAATGGGGGAAACGGAGCGGTAACTCATGAGACGACTGACCGGGTCATCACAGCGCAGCGGTTTCCGGCATCTAGTAGGTGAGTGCGAGCTTGGGAATGTTTAATTGGTTGACTAGCCATCGCAATTGTGGCAAGGTCACAAGGTGGATGTTGATTAAGGATAGTTGGTGGTACTAGAGTATCTTGTGATTTGTGTTGGGTGAGCTACGAAAGTTAGTTTTGTGGATTATCAAATGTTATTTTCTATGGCTTCGCGCCAAGTAGAGGAGTCCATCATCGGCATTTCGAATGTAGATTCAGATTTACATCAGTTTTGGCCAGAGTATTTTTATGTCATTAATGGATCCACATTTCAGCATCAAGGGGAGTCAGAGGAACAATTTCAGATTTACAGAAGCTCTATTCAGCGTAGGTATCGTGGTTGTAGCAGAACGGGGTGCTTTAGAGGAAATGCAGTGGTTTATGAGCTTCTGGCTACGTGGTTCATGTTGGGATCATCTATATTTGGGATTTTGATTGGGATTATTGCATATCGATTATCCGAAGAAATGGGTGGGTTCAGTAGTGACGGGGTCAGCATGGCAATGGAAGTAATTGGTCCTTTTGAATGGGAATTCTCTACTGGCATTTATGGCAGAACTCTTGGATTGGACGGTCTGTGTGACTCGGTTGAGTTGGGGAGGTGCAGTCTTGATGGCTTAGTTACGTGCGGGCGGACCTCAAAGGGTTCTCGATGGTTTGGCAACAGCTTGAGTTGGCTGTCTACTAAGGGCATAAGGAATATGTGGTACATTGTGGTTTACTCCTGAATTGGTATCAGAAATTAATAGAGTGTTGGCATTGTTGGCTATCACATGTGAGGAGCGGGCAGTTTGGGAAAGACCCTTGAGTTTTGGTTTGCGGGTGCGTGGCTAGTGGTATGGTGATTACTGGGTTTTGAGGCTTTTGAGGTTCACATTTTGTTACGCGGCCAGAAATTCTATATGGGTGCTTCAGCAAAATGATAGGGTATGAGTGATATATCAACCATTTGATTTGCATAGTTTAGTTGGGTATGGAAATTTTGGTATTCTTGAGGTTTGGGGCTAGATGCCCTCATATATGGACTATTCCCTGTTTGCGGATTTTGAAGAAATGTTGAGAATAGGATGATTAATAGCATGTATTATCGACGAGTTATTGCGGATATTTTTGAAGTATATTTATCAAATTGGGAAGGATCAAGATTTGGTTGAGACAATGTGAAAGCTCAATGAGAATATGTATCTTGTATCAGGTTAAGTTTGTGTGCTTCTGTGAGATTGTCATTTTGGTTATGTTATTAGGTAGAATTATTTGTGCCTCTGGCCTATGTTATGTGTTGATCTCTTATGTTGTGATGAGCTGTGAGGCTGTATGATTATTCTCCACGCATGTTGTAATTCTGTTCAGGCCTTATGACGATGTGGGTGAGATAGCCCTCATGATGTTAATTGCTTATTGCACCTCCGTTGTGCTTGTTTCTTTTATGTCTTATTACTTCTGTTCACTTTCCCACAGTTTTATTTGTTCACTCTATTGTACTTGATATCAGTATTCATATGATCAGTGAGCCCGAGCACTTTGGCTTGATGAGTATTTGGGAGCGAGCTGCATGCCGCAGCAGATGTTATGTGGGATACCCTTTCCTTGTGTTTATTTGGTGTTGTGTTTTCCCTCTGTGGGACGATTTGATGAAAAATTATACTTTTGTTGCTACACATGTTGTACTTGTTAGATAATTTTTATACTTTGCTTTCCTTTATTTGTGCTGCATAATTGAGTTATTGTTGGTTTGGCATATGAGCTGTGTGGTATGAGAATCCGTGTGGTTCCGTGATGAGTTGTTAGTTGGGCTGGTTGTATTGTCTGAGATGAGGTTCTTAGACCTGAGATTGGTACTATGGTATTGGGGGTGAGGAGTGTTTGGAAGTATGGGGGTGTTTCTACTAAGATTTGGGTAATGGCCCTTGGCGGGCGAGGGAATTTCTTGACTTGTTGACTTCATGAGCAGCTATGAGTTTCCACATGTTTCTTTATCATGGGCAGTGTTGTGGAAGTCCGGAACAAGGTTGTATTCAATGCGAAGTGTATTTTCGGCATCCAGGATATCATTTGAGCAACTATGGTGGTCAGATGTTATTGCTTCGAGCATGTGAGTTATGTGGAACAGCATATGATTGTATCCTGGATTGGAATTTTTGGCTAGATTCAGCTTGTTTAGATTTATACAGTGTGATGATGAGAGATTAGGGACCTATGATGAATTTTAGATGTGGAGGTTTAGGTTATGTTCTAAGGTTATGGACTAACGAGGAGATGAGACCTTCAGTTAAGTGGCATTGTCGGTTTCGCATAGGTTGGGTGATGGGGAAACACCCTCGGCTGTATGTATGAGGAACTCATGCAGTGGTTCGATAGCTTTGGATCGACTCCGGGCACGTTCGAGGATGAACATATGTTTAAGTGGAGGAGGATGTAACGATCCGACTGGTTGTTTAGAACAATTGCATCTGGTTCGGTAGTTTGAGGTCAAGAGCAGCTTCACATTATGTATATCGACTTTTGTGCATGGTTGGATTCAGTTTCCGGATGAATCAGAGTTGAATTGGAAGAAGAAATATAGTTTTGGAAGCTTAAGAGAAGAGAATTTGACCGGAATTTGACTTTTGAGTAAACGACTCCGGAATGAGTTTTGGATGATGTCAGTAGCTTCGTATGGTGATTTTTGGACTTGGGTGTGCGTTCGAATTTGGATTTGGAGGCCATAGGGTAATTTGAGGTATTTCGATGAAAGTTGGAAAAGTTGAAGTTTGGAAAAATGGTGAGGGTTGACCGAGAGTTGACTTTTATGATATCGGAGTCGGAATACAATTCCGGGAGTTGGAGTAGGTTCGTAATGTCATTTGTGACTTATGTGAGAAATATGGGGTCAATCGAACTTGGTTTGGTTGGTTTCGGCATCGATTGTAGGATTCTTGAAATTTCAAGTTATTTAGGTTTGGATTGGAGGGTTATTTGTGGTTTTATCGTTGTTTGATGTGATTTGAGAGTGGGGCTAAGTTCGTATGATGTTGATGTGTTGGTATATTTAGTAGAGGTTCCGGGGGGCCTCGGATAAGTTTTGGGGTGAGTTTTGAGCGAGTTCGGACTTTTCGAAACTCGGAAATTATTCCGGATTGTGGGGGGCTGCGGACAGCGGTAAATTATTTCCCCAGCGGCCAAAAGGACCATTGTCAGTGGTTATATTTCACTGCAGCGGTGGAATTTCCGTTGTCAGCGGAAAACGGACCGCGGCCGCGGTCATGAAGAATCCGCAGGTTCGTTGGTCCGACTTCGGAAGCCTATATCTTTTGATCTACAAGGAATTTTGAGATGAATCAAAAACAAAAATTGTATCCCTTCGTGTCTATTCTCCAGAAAAATTAAGAAATCATAATTTGGACATATGTAGATAAAGTAATGGCCAAAATACTAAAGTCTATCTGTGCAGCCACCAAAAGCGCGGACCGCGCTACTTTTTCGCGCCCGCGGAGGGGTGAGCATTGCAGTGGTGATTTTCTGCGATCAGCAGTGATGGAAATCTGGGATGTGCACTATAAATACGGGATTTAGGATTTTATTTCATATTTTGACCTAGAGAGCTCGGATCTTGGCAATATTTCGAAGGTTTTTCAAGAAATTCATCGGGGTAAGTGATTCTAACTCGGATTTGGCTAAATTACATGAATCTATCATTAAATTCATCATTTGATTAGTGATTTGGGATGGAATTTGGAAAAAATTTGTAAAATATTTATAAAAATGTGAAATGATGATTTAAATGAATAAATGGTATCAGAATTAGATAATTTTTGTATGAGTGAACTCATAGCGGAATGGGTGTTTGGTTTTTCTAAATTTTATCGGGTTTCGAGGTGCGGGCCTGGGGAGTTGACTTTTGTTGACTTTTTACAAATTGTATAAGAATCATAGTTTTGTTAATTGGAATTGTATTATCTTGCATTGTTTGATGTATTCAAGTCGTTTTTGGCTAGATTGAGCTTAGCGTTGATGAATTGGTAAAGGGAAGGCTAAATTTAGTATTGAATTGGCCGGATTGAGGTAAGCATCTTGCCTAACCTTGTGTGGGGGACTTCCCCTTAGGAGTTGAGTCTTCTATGCTATTTGTAATCCGTGCATGCGAGGTGACAAATGTTTGCTCAGATTTATTTGTGGGAAATTTGCCTTTAGGGTTCTTAGGTCCTTATGTTCATTAAAGGAGAAGTTTATCAGATATGCTTAGGCTTCCTAATTGTTTGTGTTACCCCTATATGATTGTTAGCTTTTCCCCTAACTCTTACTTGTTACATGGCCCCTATTTGTCTTAATTGAACTGATTGTTCTCCTTATTGTTTTGTTATCCCTAAATTGTAAATTCCTCTATGACCCCGTGCATATATGCTAGGTGTCCAAATTGTTGTGGTCACCAGTGTAGTTGTCACGTGCTTATTATGTCTTGTTGTTTTGTCAAGGTTATTGTGCTTCTTGGTTTTTTCGTGATTCTCTTGTTACCGTGTATTAATACTCTTGGTGGTGGAATTCCTTGTGATTGGATTGTTGGATTGCTGTTGACTCCCTTGCCGGGATGTATTATTTCTATTGTTTGAGTGAGGAAGAGTGTAAAGCACAAATGGTGATGTCGTGCATGATATTGTGAGTGAATGTTAATGCACGAAGGGTGATGTCGTGCCATGATTATGAGATTTAATGCACCAAGGCTAATGTCGTGCCATGATTATGAGAGTTAATGCACAAAGGGTGATGCCATGCCATGCTATGAGAGAGTTAAAGCACGATGGGTGATGCCATGCACATTTCTATTTATGCATATGGTGAAGAAGAGTGATAAAGCACGAAGGGTGATACTGCGAACTTTCTGTTCGCTGTGTTTATTTGTTGTTATCAATTCAAGTGTTTTAACTCTTCAGATTCCTTTACTGTTGTGATCCTTTGTGATGGAACCCCATAGTATTTTCAATACTTCGCCGTATTTAGATATATATATATTTCAATACTTCAACTATCAATAATTATTTCATCTTCAATTCAATTAGTTACTCAATTAAATTTTCTTAAAGCGTCTGAGGTTGTATTTTACTTAAAATGAAATTTCTACTAAGTTAATTTACTAAATCTCATGTTAAAGGTAATAATTCATTCGATGTTGTATTTTAATTGAAAATGGTACCTTCTTTATTCAAATAATTTCTAAAAATAACTTCATCTTTTCTTGTTGAGTTTCTAATTGGTTTAGAAGTTGTACTCCACTTTATGTTATGTAAATGAGACCCTTTGAAGATCTTAATTGCATTGGTTATGGGCCCTATGAACTGAATAACATGTGAACGTTATTGTACAAAGTGAGATATAAATATGTGGGCACAAGGTGCCGGGTGTGCTAAAGGTTTAGTAATTGAGGTTATGATGTGAGACATCGAGTTTGAGATGGCTGAAACTGTGCATCAAAAATGATATGAATTATTGAGCTGACATCGCCTTCCTTATTTGAGTACATTTTTTTACTTGTCTGTGTTCCAGCTATGTTGGTATTAATTTACTTGGTTATCTTTTGTTTCCATCCGTGCTTCCCTTATTATTTCTGCTGATTGTAGTTTGTTCTTTCCCTGCTGTTGATATTACTTTGTCATCTTTAGGTTAATAGTTTATTATCATATCCTGTTCAATTTATTTGACCAATATGTGTCTGGAATGTCCCTCGTCACTACCCTACCGAGGTTAGTCTTGATACTTACTGGGCAGCGCTGTAGTGTACTCATACTACACTTCTATACATTTTTGTGTACAGATCCAAGTATTTGATCGGTAGTAGTTGTGTGGGTCGTTGCGGTGGAGACTCAAGGTAAACCTACTACAGCGTTCGCAGGCGTCTGAGTCACTTTCATTTGTACTTATTTCCAATTGTTCCTTTTATTTCGGAATAGTGATGTATTTATTTTGTATAACTACTCTTAGAAAGGCTTATGACTTGTACCTCCAGTTTTGGGAATTGTAATTTGTTAAGAGTTATTTAAATTAAAGTTAGCACATATAAATGTTATCACAGTTAATGTTAGGCTTACCTAGTTTAGAGACTAGGTGCCATCACGACTCCTTCAGAGGAATTTTTGTTCGTGACAAGAACCGATAATGGCCAACAACAATTGACATGCATTTAATGCCTTGATATATGAACCGACGGGATGTTTTGGTCACCTTTGTCGCTTGCATCACAACGCTTACGTCATGATAGATCAAGGGCAAGTTCGAAGCCTCAATTCGTTTCTTGTCATTGCACTCCAAAAAATAAGGGGACTATTTGTATACGGTCAAAATTGGTCTTGCCTAATTTTGTGCCACTAACCGAGGTCGGGACGGAAGATCAAGGCCCGACCCTAGTTATATCGGAGCATGGTACGGAGACAGATTGATAATCTAGTGGATCAATGGCCAATAAAGATCGAGGTCGGCCGTGACAGCAAGAAAGAGATTGAAGAAGATCTAAGAAGGCCTGCTACGCCGAATAATAGAAAGCCGAGATATTCATGATTAGGCGAGGATCATGGCGGAAATATCGGCATGTATCGAGTTAGGATCGGATATTTAGCCTATCATAGGATTTACTTCTGTAATTAGAAATGTACCACAAATATTATTCCTCTACTATATAAGGAGGGTTCTAATCATTTTGTAACCATCTTATATTCACGCATATCATAGCAATATATCACACTTTTATCTCTTGCAAGCTCTATTGTCCAGTTCATACTCCCAATAGCTTGTTCAGTTGGTTCGAGGGCAATTAGCTCAAGGGCCATAATTGTTTATCACACTGGTTTGCTTTGTTTTATTGTTAATTCCTAGCATTTATTCTTATATTTGTCAGTTTGTGCCAAGTGAAATCTAATATCCTTAAAGCCACTTATAAGTTTAATTATTATCTGATTTTAAAGATAAATACAAATATATATTTTTCATACAGTTCAAATAATGCATTGAAATATACATATATATATATATAAGAGATGTAAATAATATATTAAAGTTTACACTGAAATAAATAAAATAGACATAAAGAATCGTAAACATTATAAAAGATTTTGTACAAATAATAAGCGAATCATTAGAGATGCAAAATGCAAAAACCAAAAAATGAAATAAAAACACTTGGGAGAAAATCTCCACCAGATTTAACTCTGTTATGATTTTTTTTTTAGCAAACATGAAACATATATATTAAAAACTATGAAAAGTTTGTTACATCATGGCCTAATAGTGTTCCACTTAGGCCACACTGATTTCCTAGGCTTTCTAATCCATTGCAAGCATCCATAGATAGGCAACGGATTATTTTCTAGGCTTGATTGATTTCCTAGGCTTCCGGGAGTCCTTCCCATCTTGGCCATGGTGTGAGTGACACTGTTGCATTCCCTAAACGTGTGCTGGGGGAGGGTCACTTTCCCTTGGTGCATCAACGACCTGCAAAGATGAACAACATTATCAAAAAGTCTATTACCACATTGTATAATTTGAATCGCCTCCGTACAGTCTGTCTCAATTTCTAGTGGGAATAAATTCCACTCGTGGGCGATTTTGAGTCCTTCCTTAATTGCCTTTAGTTCAGCTTCTGGTGATCCCATAGCATGAGTGTTCTTAGTGAAACCAACAATCCATTGTTCATTTGTATTATGGAACACTCCTCCTAGAGAACTTTGGCAGTTGTTGTGACTGGCATCAATATTTAGTTTGTACCATCCTTTTGGAGGCCTTTGCCACTTGATTTGAAGTTGAATCTTTTGAATGGGCAACGGGTTATTTTCCGTAAGCAGCTTGTACTCCACAGCTTTTTGAGTAATATTATTTATACTTACAGCGTTCCTCAAGTTGTTTAGATTATTGGCATTCCTGTTAGTCCAAATTTCCCATAGGATGTAAGGGAGTATATAATTCCAATCAAGAAGGTTGTGTCTGATAGACACATTTCGATTTTTTAATTGTGTTAGTCAGTTCCCCTTTGTGGGATCATAAAAGTTTACCCTCCCCCCAACTTGTCCCAGAGAGTTTTGCTTATCTTGCAAGTCAGAAACATATGAGTGATGGTTTCTTCCTCTTTCTTATCACATATGGGACAAATAGGGTCAATGTTAATTCGAATGCGGGCTAGGTAATTTCTACAAGGAAGTCTATTATGGAGACATTGCCATAAGAAGAATTTTATCTTGTTTGGGCATGATGAGGACCAAATCCAATCTTACTCCAACTGATTTATATCCATAGGTTCAATGAGATTATAACAACTTTTGCTAGTACAGGTTCTTTTGGAAGAAAGAGATCGTATAGCAATATCATTTAAAGGACCCTTTGTACGGATTTTAACCTTAAGGATGCTTTGATGAATTTTAGAAGGAATGTCTATTGAGAGTTTAGTGAGATCCCATTTATTATTAGAATAAATATCTTTGATTTTTATATTGTAAGTTTCTGGCCTAATGGGACCTTCAATTAAACTCCTTAGGTTTTTGGAGTTTGGAATCCATTTAGTATCCCAAATGTTAAGGTTTGATTTTAGATGAGGACCCCAAGTAATACATTTATTGCATAATTCTCATCCTTTCATGATAGCCTTCCAGATAAAGGAAAGGTTTATTTTAGAGTAACTCCCTCCATAATTGGTGATAATCAGCCTTGCCTAGGGAGAGGTTGCTTGAGTAAAAAGCCTCCAAACTAAACTAGCAAAGTTGACATATTTTTATTATTTGCACCATGGATGCCCAAACCTTCTGAAGTTTTTGGTTGACGGACTTTTGTCCAATTTACAAGATGTATTTTCCTTTTATTCTCATTGGTACCCCATATAAAGTCTCTCTGAATTTTGTCCATGAGATTAATGGTGTTTTTAGGCAGAATAGTATATTGCATATAATAGAGTTGAGACATGATTGAGAAAGAGTGGTTCGACCGGCTATATTAATGAATCTCATCTTCCAAGAGGCAAGTCTGGACCTCATTTTATCATTTATAAACTGGTAATCAGTTGGCTTTGGATTTTTTTAAGGATTGGAAACCTAAATAAGTACCAAAGTGATCACTTCTCTTGATACCTAATGTATTGATTATATTCTTAGAGATGGCAGGGTTACAGTTATGGGAGAAGAGAATATTTGACTTAGAGTGGTTTATGCTTTGACCAAACAGAGAGCAAAATAGATCCAGAGTTGTTTTAATGGCGAGGCATGATTTCTCGTTTTCCTTAGCCATTAGAGTTAGATCATCTGCAAAAAAACAAATGGGAGAAGTTAGGGCTTTTCCTTTCTATGGTGATTGTATCCCACTTGCAAATATCAATCTAGTTTTCAATATATTTAGATAACAATTCTAAGCAAATGATGAAAATGTAGGGTGATAGAGGGTCACCTTGCCTAATTCCTCTGCTAGGTTCAAAAAGGTAGTGGTAGAACCATTAACTAGAATTGCTATAGAGCTTGATGTGATACAATTCATAAGAAGGTTAGAGAATTTTAGAGGAAAATTGAAGAATCTAAGGGCACGATATACAAAGGACCATTCTATACGGTCAAAAGCTTTTTCCAAGTCTATTTTTAACATCATATGGCCCTGCCTGCCTTTGATTTTTCTTAGGTTAGTAACTAATTATTGGATTATTATAGTATTATCCGAGGCTCGTCTATTTTTCATAAAGCTGGCTTGGAAGGGACTAATAATTTTGTCTAAGAAAGGTTTAAGACGATTTGCCAGGATTTTGGTAATAGTTTTGGAGATAGTATTACAAAGGCCAATAGGACGAAACTTTTTAATGTTATTAGCATTTGGTACTTTAGGAATCAAACAAAGGTATGTTTTATTGATTTCCTTAGGAATTATCTGAGTATTGAAAATATCATGGCAAAGTTTAGTAACTGAATGGCCTATGATATTCCAGTACTTCTGGTAAAAAAAGGGTGAAGTCCATCTAGACATGGTGCTTTGAAAGGTTTGAAGTAAAAAACGGCTTTCTTGACCTCTGTGTCTAATAGGGGGCATCTAGGGATTTTAGGTCAACTGAAGTGCTACTAGAGTTTGTTATATCTATGTCTTTCCAATTGGTACATGCATGAGAGGTTGTAAAGACATTTGAAAAGTATTTAGAAACATGAGAAGTGATTAAATGATGGTCATTGATCCAATTTCCCGCCTCGTCCTTAAAAAAGTAATTTTATTTTTCCTTTGTCTACTTGAGGCAGATATGTGAAAAAATTTTGATTCTCATCCCCATCATTTAGCTACATGATTCTAGACCTAGGTTTCCAATAATCCTCTTCTATCTTGAGAATGTCATTATATTCCTTCTTAAGGGTATTCTCAAGATTTTGAAGGAAGGTACTGCTAGTGTAGTTCCTAGAATTTTGAATACCTTGGAGTCTTGATATTAATTTTCTTTTTTTCCTATTATATCTCTAAAAGTCCTATTTTTCTAGGTTTTAACACTATGAATTAAAGAGTTACTGGCCCTAAAATAGTCATTATCAATCCAGTTAGTTCTAACAAGATTATAAAAATCAGGGTGTTTGCACCAATAGGTCTCTAAGCGAAAAAGTTGAATATGTTGTTGTCTACTTCTAGGGATTAATTCAATTAATATTGGATTATGGTCTGAGTGGGTTTTGTGTAAATGAGTTACAGAATAGTTTGGAAAAAGGTCACACCATTTTTCATTTCCTAGAGCTTTATCCAATCTCTCCATAACTAAACCTTTATTTTTATGTCTATAATTTGACCTAGTGTATTTACAGCCTTTATAACCTAAATCCATAAGGTTACAATTAGAGATCTTAGAAAGGAGGAATTCTGCCCTACTATTATTAATAGGTCTTCCTCCATGTTTCTCATTTGAACCTAATATATTATTGAAGTCACCTCCGATCAACCAAGGACCAATATAACTATTGGATATGTATTCTATGTTATCCCACAAGATATTTCTAACTTGATAATTAGTGCTAGCATAAATAGAAGAAAAAAATCTAAGTTTTGCGAATGGGTAATACCTCAATAGTAGCGTGGATTTCCTGGTTGCTACTAGTGAAATTTTGGACTAAAACCACCTCATGGTTCCACATGACAACCATTCCACCTGACTGCCCCTCAGCCGGAACCTCAATTAGCTCAGTAAAACCAAAGTCTTCAAGCCAATGCTCATGATTAACCAACCTAGTTTCCAGTAGGGTTACCATGCATGGGGATGGGTATCAATCATTTTCCTAAAATTCATTCAAAAATTATCATTATTTCCTCCCCGTATGTTCCAAATGATAAAATTAGTTGGATAATTTATTGGACGAGTTTGATTTTCGTTCACTGCCTCCCCATTCTCCCTCACCCCACCCTACCCCCAGAAAAATAGGGTTCTTTCTTAGAGATGACACTAGTATCATGGCCCTATTGCCCACAGTTGAGTCCTATGGTGGCCTTATGTCCATTGAGTACTTGTAGAGTGCTAGGGGACAGTTGAATATGTGCCTCTTCTCCTGCATCTCCCTAAATAGAAATACATTTACCCAGTCTAGATTTGAGAATTCTAGGACTTGCTCTAAGGCTAGGTTGAGGGGTTCCTTTACTTCTTCCTCCATTTCTGCTTCTGCCTGGCCTTGTTCTTGCATTGCATGTGGGTGGGGGTGGTGGTGCTTGAGGGTTTCCCTGGTTGAGAGGTTGTTCCTGTGGTTAGTGATTAATTTCCCAAGGCATAAAGATGGGATTTAGATGTGCTAGCATCTCCGATGGGAAGAAGGGAAGATCTGAGAGGATATTTTGTGGTTGAATAAGGTTGAAGTGAGGTGGCATATTCCACTGATGGATCATTATTTGGACTAGGTTGGGGTTCATTGAAGGAGCTAGAGGGTGCAGAATATTGTTGAGCCAAATTTGATTTAGGTAGTTGCTCATTGCTAGGCCCATCCCCCTCGATATTAGCTGAGCTATATATTGTGTGTTGTGAAGGATCACTATTACCTCCTGGCCACTGACCTGGATGCTGAATGAGACAGCATGTCCCATTAGCCCCATTTCCATCCATGAAAGTGGTTGGTAGTTTTGAGCTTGAGGAGGTTGGACGTAGATCACTTGAGGTTCTACTGGTTGTGGTGGTGCTTGGTGTAAATTTTCCATAGTTGGATTCCTTAGTTGCCTTATTATTTGGATTAATCTGTTCCTCCTTCTTAGAGAAGATGAGATTCTTGGCATTTTGAGTGGTATTGTTTGGGATTTAAAGGGTTTCCAACAGGCGTGGAATTTTGGCTATCAATATAGGGGATGGGATTGGTGGTAGTGGTAATCGTTGGAGGGTTTTCCTACACGGCCTCTGAATGGCTACCTTTTAGATTTATAGGATGAATATCAAAGGATTTAATATCCTTGTCGTGATCTCTAGTAATGGCCATTTGTTTGTCATTTGATTCATTTGAAGCCATGTGAATGGCATGCTTTGGGTGTTTGATATTCTCAATCTTTAAGGAAAGATTGTTGCTTGTATGATCGGCAATAGAAGGATTTGTAGTTTGTTGATTAGTATGTTTAGTGGCTTGCCGTGTAGAGCTAGTAGTCTTATTAGGATTAATGATATCTTTATTAATATCTATAAGCCTGTCACTGTTTTGATTAGTAGTAGAAATAGGCACGTAGGAGTCTGGCATTGTCACGCCGTTTACTTTTGTGTCCAAATGGCTAATTGCATTGGAAGTTTGTGGAGTATTATTTTTCTTATTTATTTTAATATTGTCCAAAATCATGTGCTCTTCATCTAGGATGGTGAAGTGGTATCGGAAGAGTGGTTTTGTCCATAATCTTCTTGGTTGTAGTATTCTTATTAGGATCCTTAGTCTTATATTGTAAAATTTGAGTGTCAATGTACTAACATGTGTTAGCATTGTAAAGATTTACAGAGATACCTGGACCTTGGAGCTTATCCTTTGGAATGTGGTTACTTGCCGGATTATTTTTCACATTCTGTCTCTTGCTTTTGTTGAAGGTGACAGTTTGCCATTCTCCCTCTTGGTCCTCCTCTATTGGCCTTGGTGTAGTAGTATCTGAGCAGGAAATTACTTTTGTGTTTTGCTGCCTAAATTTACATAAGGTAGAAGGGTGTCCCAACCTTTCACATTTTAGACATAGTAGATTTTCACCCTTATAGTAAATGTATTGCTTGTGAGTGCCAATGTAGATGAAGGGTTGCACTGGAGTGTCCAGTGGAATTTCCACACAGAGCCTAGCATAATGACCCCTTATTATTGTTGATGTACAAACATTAATTTTCAGTAGACGACCAATGGAGTTGCCAATTTTTTGTAAAATTTTTCCATCATAAAACTCTGTTGGTAATTGTGGCAATCTAACCCATATTTCAGAGGTAGTTAGTTTTTTGTTGGTAGCCACAAAATTTGGTTTCCATCTGATTATAGAGAGATAATGCCCATTTACAAACCATGGTCCTTGATGGAGTGCTTTCTCCATGTTTTCTTTTTTTTTTTTGAATTTGATGATAAAATAGTCTTATCCCAGATCAATTATGGAGAAGGTTTTCGTTGATTTCCAAAGCTCTTGGATTTTCTTTTTTAAATATTGGTGCATCATGCGTTTACCAAACAGTTTGATAATAATTGAACATTGCCATGGTTCATAAATTCTATGTTTGTCTTCCTCCGTAAGTGTGATCAATTTAATGCCTTGAGTGGGAGAGTGTAATGAACTTGCCATTGCTGCTCCTTCTTCTGAAAAAGCTTCTGACAGTTCTATGTTGCATTGATTATTATTTGGGGTGAAAACCATGTTGTCTGAAGATGTGACCATGTCTATAGGACGTTTTAGCTTTTTCACCATCATGGAGTGTTGGAGATCGGAGGTTAATGTCAGGTGGTTTGGGGGGGGGGGGGAATTGTGGCCTCTATGATTTTCGTAATGTCAACGGAGCCTTTGAGCTGGTTACAGCAGAAATTGCTTTATACCAATAGTTCCTAAGATTTAAAAATATCCCCTAATTTTTGAGTCAATTGGTTTAGTAACTTTTTTTTTAAATTTATTTTGAGGAGATATTTGTTTTACATGTTAGGGAATCTTAAAATAAACGAAAAATGATCATATTTGTGCTCTACTATAAAAAAATAAACTATATTATTGCACTTTGGGATTCAAATTATCCCTCAACCGTTAAATCCATCTTCATAATTTAAAAAACAAAGGTTGAACAAAATAACCCACCTGCCCCACTCTTTAAGTAATCCAACTGATCCAACCTAATAATTTGTCCCACTCCCACCCATCCACAAGAAAGATGACTACGGCAAAAATTTAGAGACCACCAGAAAAGAACGACATGACTGGAGAAAAATTTACTGCTCCATATACCATAGCCCCTCTCTCTCTTGTTACAACTTGTTGCGGGAGTATTTTCAAATTTTTAAATAGTCACGTATCTTTTTATTTTATAAGTGTTCTATATATTTCCAAATAGCTTCTTACTTGAAGCCTTGTAACCAAATACTCTGAGATAATTGGTACATGGCAAGAGTTTTACATGTGTCATTATCTTAAAAGATTATTTGACAAATGGTTTTACTAAGCCAAGTGGCATTTTGCATAAGATGTTTTGGCATCTTACATGAAAGAAAATTGACAAGTAAATAAGACACTTGTCATGAAACTAATATCATTTTCATGCTATAGATAGGATGGTCATTTGCCATCATAACCATCGGAAATATTTTTCCTCTTCCTTCACTCTTTACACATTTTGTGTAACTATTTCTTACACAAAAATTATCTTTCTTCAAGTCCTTATCACTACCCAATGATTACTCATAATTATTGTGTATTTTCTTTATTAGCTTAATCATTTTCGTGCTACTAAATTGTTCCTTCTTTTCGGTTTATTTTCTAGACTTGCTGGTATATTTAGTTTTGCTGATTTCTGTATCATCTAAACAAATAGAGGTATGCTTATTTAATTATGGAGAAACATTCAGCCGAAATAGCTTCTTAGGACAGTACCTAACATGACTCAAACCAATTGATGTACTCCCGCTCACAAATAATATTATTGCATTATAGTTGTTATTTTTCGGTGTCATTTCCCTGCACTTATCAAATCCAACGACGGTGAAAATCTCAATTGGAGTTTGCTGGAAAACATCCAACCAGTAACCTCTTAATCTTCTTACTCTAAAATCAACTTATAAAATGAAAACCACGCGAGAATCCTAATAGATCTGAAGAAACCAATAAAAAGTTTGATTAGGAAATTATTTACTTTCCAACAATTGTGGTCTACGAGGAGCAACACGCAACAATTGTGGACACCTTCTTGTTCCTTGTCGCAAGAATTGTGACATATTTCCCCCATTCAGGAAATATGTCATTAGTTCACCTTCTTGTTCCTTGTTTTACTCAGGTGAGAGGGGCTGGGGTGGGGCGAGTTAATAGGTTGGGTCGGCTGGATAAAATAAAGAGTGGGACGGGTTATTTTTTGTAGACGAGGGTAACTATAACTTATTTTTGACAGTAGAGGGGGGTAAATACGACCCTTTTCCATAAAATATAGCATAAGGAATTTTTGCAGAATCATTTTCTTCTACTCGTAAAGAATTGTTTTAAATCCTTATCACATGCACCAAGAGAAAATGTCTTTACGCTGATCATTTTCATTTCACAAAATTAAGCCTCAACTCATCTGAAAGCAATCACAACAAGTATCATTTCACATAATTAAGCCTCAACTCCTCTGAAAGCAATCACAACAAGTATTTTCAATCAATCAATCAATCAAGCCGCAGTATAAATATCTCAAAGCACACTATGCTACGACCATAATATAATAGATATATGGCACCCAATTAAAAACGATTTTGCACTACAGGTCAATGAAGTCTCTTCATAACCAGTGCATGCCTACAAGTGGTTTAGAAACCTTCAAATGACACCCAAAAGAAAAAGGGAATAAGATAGAGGGAGACAGAAAACGAAGAACAAAGAAATGCAGTCTGGACCAAAATATTCAACATTTTGGCTTAGATCTCGCTGCAACAAAATGTAATCCCAGTCTAGATAAGTTTGCGGTTCTCACTAGTGCTATTGTGGATGATATGGAGGCATTCGGGCAGAATGTGCTAGGCCGTTCTGTCCATGCATTAGAGGCATCCCCTGACCCATCTGAGGCGGCCCACTTGCAGGCATAGAGTAAGGGCGATTGTGCATCTGCATCGGTATTTGTTGAGGTGCAGCCCCAACAGGTGAGTTCCAGCCAGCTGAATGCTGAGGTGCAGCATGACCTTGTGGAGCTGGGGCATATTGTGTAGGCCCATTGTATGGATGAACACCTGGACCTCCTACTGGATGTGGTTGCTGCCCCAAAACCGAGGGTTGAGAGTTCAGCATAGGGACATTCGGGATTGTATAATCTCTGCTCCGATCATTATTTACCTGATATCAGAAGGAAAACACGTGATTTTGTAGACAACTTGTTCCAAATAGGCAAAAAACATAAAGAGATGGCTGACGCCAAAACTGTAGTAGCTGTTATAAATTACTCCTAGTATCTTTAGCAAATAAAGCGCTTTATGACCCTTTTTACCTTAATACTGAGATCAGTGTGGCGAGAGTAGGAGATATGAAGCTTACAAAATCCTCCTTCATATATGGAATGTCCTTCCAGAGCTTCCTTTGCAACAACTGCTGTCTGCACATCTGCAAACACATTACGTTTATTCTATCGTTCAGCATACAAGCACTCTTAGTATACTCAGATTAGTTCCAGTTATACAAAACCAGTACAAGGTGACCAATTTCAAGAGGGTAACAATCCGCGGTTTAGGTCAGATACAAGTACAATAACCACTAAGTTTCTTCAATCAATATATCTAGACACTAATAAAAACAAAAGACTATAACTTCATTGCCGAATTCCCTATGCAAATACAGCTGAGAACCATCCTAGGGCTCTTTGCTAGAAATATTTTGAATCATCAAAACAAGCAACTATTAACTTTTTAGTGGAAAAACACACTTTGAAGAAAATGGAAATTTTCATCTGACCTGGATATTGTATTAGAGCCTGAACCCCACCATTCTTATCAAACATTGCAATCTTTAGCACAGGGCCGAAAGCTGAAAAAACCTGAACCCCACACATGAAGGGAAACAGATAAAGCAATAAGTAACTCGGGATTAAGGCCGAACGAGAATGTACAGAAACTATCTTGCAACTGAAGTAGGGTACCATGTGTAGGACATCCAAGGTTACAGCATACTGCATGTTCTCAATGGAAGCTAGAAGAACATTACTCTCAGGCTCCAACTTCTTCCCATCTAAACCCACACTGATCTGAAACGTGAATGGGAGAAATTTCAAAGAAAGGAAAGAAACCAACATTTCATCAATCAACTGCAAATGCACCCTAAGCACAGAAACATACAACGTGTACCACCATACAAAGATAAGCACGCAAACTGCTATAATCTACCAGTTAAATCATAATCTCCAGGAAAGATGCATTATCTTAAAGCAGCCCCCAAATTTGCAAAATACGACATGAAAGTGTATTCTTTTCTGAAACGCTTTGTACCTTTTGTGTAGAGGGAGTATATCTTGCCATACATACGTGGGCAAATTTGATAGATGAAGATGATTAAGCCACACGCTTACTTCGTACATATTTTTTTAATACTGATTCCGTGTTAGTTAATGAAGCTTTTGACTTATCAAAAAGGAAAATCCAGAAACAAGCAAGAAAGTAGGAAGACACAAATTAGAATCCTAACACATCCTCCCTTGCAACTAATGAACCACACTAAGAGTTGTGACAAATTGATTACCTGACCACTTGCATCAATGGCTGAGGGTGCAACAGGAATGAGAGGATTTGTGTAGTCCCTAAATCAAAACCATATGAAATGATTATTAAAGAGAGGAGAAAAGTAATCATTAGACTCCCAAAGAATAGGAAATAAAATGAGTATTAGTGATGAAGGCTAATAAAATGCAATATGTAAACCTAATTTTCCCAAAATAGAACAAGCCATTTAACAGGAATGTTTGTTTAGCAAAAAAGGGTGCGTGTGTGTGTGTAAGAGAGAGAGAGAGGGGGGGAGAGAGAGAGAGAGAGAGAGAGGGCGAGAGAGACTGAGAGTGAGTGAGAGAGATCAGTTCTACCTGCTACGATGACTCTGAAACTTCACACTAAGATCAGTATGTGCAGAATATGTTATTTTGAGGGAGCAAGGTCCCAGTTCTGGAATCAAATACCTAAGGCAGAAGAGAACAACAATATAGGTCAATAGCCACTCTCAAATACACACACAAAAAAGAAAGGACCAGCATGTAGTGATACTGAACAGCCGATGATAGGTATAAAGACAGCAGTATTTTTTAAAAAAAATAATATCATAGTAGTTGTGAGAATGCATGGGAGAAAAATCTATTATTGATATTCTGCTCCTATTACACATAGGACTAGGACATATTCTACTCCTATTACACATAGGACTAGGACATATTCTACTCCTACTACATATGAGACTAGAACTATTTACATATAACTATCTAACAGTAGTCTTTGAGCATATGCACATCGAAACAGCTAGCTGACAGCAAGTCTAAGCAGAAGTCTCTTCTGGCCAGCACCTTTTAACCAGGATCAGCTAATATTTCTTAAGCTAGAAGATGCAAGCTCACGGGTACTAGTTATGAATAGGTTCTACAGCAACATTTAAAACTACATTTTGTAGCAGTACAACAGCCATAAAAAAGGGCAAACTGGTGCACAAAGCATCCCACATTCGCTTAGGGTACGGGGAAGGGCCGCACCCCAAGGGTGTGACGTAGACAGCCTACCCTAATTCAAACATTAGTGGATGCTTCTACAGCTCGAACAGGTGACCTATAGGTCACACGAAAACAACTTTAACATTGCTCCAAAGCTCCCCTTCAACACAGGCCATATCACTAAAATTACAATGAACCTGAGGAGCATTATGCGAACATAAAATGAGATATGTAATGGTCAAGGAACATGCATGTACCCCTTCGGTAGATTCTTAAAAAAGCTCTTCAAAGATGTTGAGCCCCAATGTATGTGCACCACATCTACAGTAAATGATCCATAACAGTTGGGCTACATTCCAATCTGAAATATAAATCCACAATCACCTGGGAATGCTTCTTCCATCAAGGGCATTCTTCGCAGAAGTGGCTGTTTCTGCATCAGAAAATTGCACTAGAGCCTGAAAAGGGTTCCAAGTAAGAGTGGTGGACTTGTCAGCTGAATCAGTGTTCTAGAGACATAAATAAGACCAATCAAAGTTGATAGAATCCAACTTCAGTAACATACTGACCTGGAATCCAGCAGTTTTCTCAAATGTAGTAATCTTATGGACAAATCCAAAAGCTGAGAACACCTGAAAAAATAGGATTTTAAGTAGAAAAAATCAATTGAAGGTAAAAACAAAATAAAAATTGTTATTTTGCAATTTCAATCATTGTTCTTGAATAAAGAAGTACAAGATAACAGAAAAACCACCTAGTTTCAAATGATTATCAATTATATCTTCTCTCTTAAAGATATCAGTGAAGAATCTCCCTTTCAGAGATGAAACCTATATGTTGACCTAAGGAAAATCTCAAAGGCAAAAACTACTTTTTGAAAAAGGTTGAAAAGAATACCGCTCCTCTCATCTACTGCATCTGATACAACCAAAACTACCAGACCACAGGAGACTGCATGATCAAATTAACATAATAACTTCAGCCATTCAGATATTCAGAACATTCATCAATCTTTCACTAGCAACAGAGTTGATTTAGTGTCTCTATTCAATAAAGCCTACGGCTTGACTTAGTGAAAATAAATGCAGCGTAGTCAACTCACGATTATCATTGCTGGGGTCTTCAGCAGTGATAAGTGACCTGAACTTCATCTATCCCATTCCATGAAGATGTCTTTTTAAAAAAAAAAAAAAAAAATCTTCTCTATGAACATTCCAATAATACCAAACAAGAAGCGAGGAGATGGAGACATATTTAAAGTATTTAATAAGCTATTTACATTAAAAGATAGATTTAGGAAAAGTTCAACACAAACAAGTAATGGAGAAAGAGGGTTTAGGCAACTAAATGACCAAGGGCAGAGCATTGAGGTTATCTCTTAGATTTAAGTGTAGCTCAACACTAAAATTTGAACTATTTTAAACTAAAAGAGACAAAGATACTATAACAGAACACTGAAATGCTGCATCCACTAACAAATGCCAGACACAAGTAACAATTTTGCCTCAGGTGACAAGATGTAGCAGCAAACATCATGCACATGCCGAAGAGAGTAAGCCAATTTTCAAAAGAAAAAGAAAAGAGAAACATCTGACACTCCAAGGGAAGTTGAGATAATAAAATTAAGAGAAGGGGTGAGAAAGAGCCAGTGCTAAGCAAAGGAGAAAGGAAACAAACACACATGCGCTCTTTCTCCCGATGCAATAAGCTGCCATTGCAGATATATCCT
Source organism: Nicotiana sylvestris (assembly GCF_000393655.2). Classification (NCBI taxonomy): domain Eukaryota; kingdom Viridiplantae; phylum Streptophyta; class Magnoliopsida; order Solanales; family Solanaceae; genus Nicotiana; species Nicotiana sylvestris. The sequence continues at coordinate 71,249,781 of NC_091062.1, forward strand.
TGACATTGGCCTGCTGATCCATTCATATTCATGTCAAAGAGCACTCAACAAAGCAAGACATACTATAACCTAATACAAAAACTACGTAGAAAACCTTTCTATGAAGAAGGTTTGCTATCCACCAAACAAATATGTGGGGAAGTAATATAATTACTTACCAAGTGTAGAACATCAATACTGACAAGGCGTGCGTCATCTCCCTCAATTGTTACCAACAATACATTTCCAGCTACATCGGCAGTAGTTTTGTTGTTCACTATCTCTTGTCTGTTGGAATACTGTAGGTAGACGGTTTTCCCTCGTACCTGAGCTGGTTCTGAGGAAGACGTATAGTACGATATCATTGCAATAGCTTGATTCAGTTCTGCCTACAAACATTAATAGGTAGAAAAAAAGACATGAAGTTAAGTACAGTTTCACTAGAAAGAAACAGAGATTTGAAGAAAAAAGAAGTTCGACTTACAAACTCTATAAATGCTTGATTTCTATTTGCTCCAACATTACACTTGGTGTTGACAACTTTACCAAATGGCTTCCCCAATTCGATAAGTTCCTCCTCTGTGCACTCCCATGGTAAGTTTCTTAAATGTAGAACCTTAGAGGGAGGCTGTGTGTATCGGAACTGAGGCTGGCTAGATACAGATGACATTCCGGACCACAAACCCAAACTTCAACAATAGCAACACAGATTAAAGCCCAACATATAACACTCATAAAAAACTAAAGACCATATTTGGCACATATACAAGATATTTACAAAATGCAATTTCATGTTCTAAATGTTCCTACCTCATCACTCAAGAACCAAATCTAGCTAAAAGATACGAGTACATCAATCTAAACATCAAGCATGTTTATGAACACACTGCGATCTACAGCAAATGAACCAAAAATTTAGAATAAGTTCAACTACTGTCATAAACTATCTTGTCCTTTTTCAGTTTTCATCTCCGAATCTCTTTTCTTGAATGCTATTATACAATGCTTTTCCCAGTAGGTACGACGCAACCATAAATCACTCACCCCTTGTGTATTTTCTAACTATACACAGAGGGAAAACAACTACTAAGAAAGTATATAAGAATGGAACATACACTTGTTATCCTCTTTCATTGTGTAACAAATTAATCCTTCAATGTTATAGTATATTAATAATAACAATAATAAAAAAAAAATATAGAAAAAGAAAAGAAAGAATTAGGATAGAATACCCCTGGGGGAGGGGGGGGGGTTCAAGTAATAATAGCGTAGCTTGTGATGCATGGATTAGGCACATTACACGGGGATAGAACCCGTGCCACTAACAAAGGCTTGGTATTTAAGTGGAGAGGATAGAGGAGTGGACCCATTGTCGTCTGAGTTTCAAACCGTGCACCACTAGCTCTCTGGAATTGCTCGGATATCAAAAAATTAGGATTTAATAGCAAAACTACCAAACAGGAAAAGAAATACAAGCAATACAGCATTTCACAATAAGAAATTAACATAATCAGCAAAACGACACCAACTTTATCATCAACAGTCCACAAATCCGACAAAATTGCAGCGGTAAAAACTCAAAAGCGTACAATCCCTCGAGTCAACACCAGATAGAACAAAGGAATAAAAAGGGCACTGGAATTTTTCGTTTCGGGGCCACAAACGGTTATAAATAATCGAAAGCACAGTCGGTTATAAAGAAAAATTCAAGATTGAACAATAACAGGTAAAAATAAAAGCAAACAAACAAAAAATGAGACTTTTCTCAATGAGGCGTACCTAGCAAGGCGGTGACGAGAACAGGACAGGATTTTCTTCTGCTATCAACGCAGACGAAAGGACAGTTTTGGCACGGAAAGAGCAATAGATCTTGATAGCTGACTGTTAAAGGGGCAGAGACCTGAAGGCATCAAATTCAGGATGAGGTACAAAGCCAAGGGCGAGGTCGGAAAAACACAAAAATGAATGTAGGGTGTAAAAGGAAATAAAACTGAAAAAGAGTGATTAAAAGGAAATGAAAAAGTGGAGCAACATATCATAAAAATGTGCTATTTGTCGGAGGCGGATCCAAGTTTTAGAAGATGTGGTGTCACAAAATTTTGAACGTAGACATGTTACAATTTACATTATCTAAATAGGGTATAAAGTTAATCGGTTTGGTCTATTTGAGTTTCGGTTCTAGTTATTCATCTTTTAAATTAATATAGACAAATCGATCGAGCAAAAATTACGTAATTCGTATGATAACTTGGAAAAGAAGCATAAAATTCAACTGGATTATGTATTTTGTATCACAAAAAAAAAAGGCTCGTTATCAATTTATATTTAGATACTCAAGGCAAAAGTTTATACTAATAAGCACAGAAAACATTAAAATCGAAGCAAGTTTACGAACATTTTTCACATTAACTCACTCAATATTCTATAGAATTATCCTAATTTAGAGCAATATGACAATAAAATAAACTTTCATCCTTGATTAGAACAATAACTTATTCAAGGATTTCTATATTTTTTGGTTTCTCCAAATAGATTTACCGAAATTATGTTCCTAGAGAAAAAAAATATTTTTTTTTATTGTTTATTGATAAATTATGGAGGATAAATTATGACGGAGTTGGAAAAGCGCAACAGCGGGGTTTTTATGAGGAAAGAATAGATTTTTGAAAGAAAAAGATATTATAATTATGTTTAAAGAAAAAAAAAAGAGAAAAAAAATTTCAAAATAAACTAATAAACAAAGAAAAAGTCAGTAGGAAGAGTACTAATAAACAACAAACAGCAAAGAGCAATTAAGGAAAGAGAAGAGAAACAAAGGAGTAAACATCCTCCCATATTTATAGGAGTCTAATATGCCCCAAACAAAACTTCTAAGAAAAATGTGCAATGTCAAATTTGAACACGCGCCAGAAGGGTTGAATGATAAAGCATTGCCAGTGGCACTTTGAGTCATTTTGTTAACGGGGTACCACTTAAAATATTTGTACCATTTTTACTGTATATTTATGCATGTACACATATTACTTTATAGTCTCGGCCAAAGCTTGCGGGTGGCGTACCACTTCATCCCTTGCATGTAGATTCGCCCCTGCTATTTGTTATAAAATATTGGGCCCCTTCCCTTCTCTTTTGGATGAATGGGGTGGTTTAGAAGGCGCTTTCCGATCTACGGTCCCTCGGAGCGAAGGGTTAGGCAGGTAGTATGGGCCCTCTGACTTCCAGCTATGTGCTGTGCGGCTCCCGCGAAGCGAATGAAGGGAAGCTCTTCGAGCTTCCGGGTGAGCTTACGCTCTCCGCGGAGATCGTAAGATCGTAAGACATTATCGTTGGTGGATGTCCATAACCACCAACGAAGCAATGGTCAATACTCTTCTCCATTATTTTTATAACTTTTACAACTCTAATACTTATGGAATTATGATTGTAACTCCATAATCTCTCCATGATCTCAAATGCTTAATGACATATTTAATGATATGTTATGGTATCTTTGGTATACCTTTATGTAATACTATAAATAGAGGATGAGAAATAATAGTGTATATGCTTGAAAAATACACTCGAATACATGAAAGACATAAGAATCTCTCATCTCTTTCTCTTAGCTTGTTATTCCTTGTTCTATATTATTACTTTGAGCTATACTTCATAACGCGTTATCATCACGAGTCTCTAATATTTCATTTATATTATCCCCTAAAGGAGCACATATAACTAAGTTGAGCCATTATATACCTACGCCATTTCGTATGCCATGTTGATCAGTTTGCTTATATTGTCCATTTTAGTCATGTTATATTTTTCAATAATGTTTTAGTCTTCTTCAACTTCAAAGTAAGCCACAAAATTCGCCATACAAGTTGAAGCGTTGTAGCAAAATTTTCGTATGATCTTTCTATATCTGGCCACGAAAATGAAAAGGTAATATTGCTAATTTATAGTGCAATCCAAGGTATGCATCTGAGGTCTATCATAGCTTAAACTTGAAGATACACTAATATATTAAAATAAAAATTGAACTATTGATTTGCTCACTCACTCTTAAATCCTTTATATTTTATGTAATTTATTGCTTTCAACTGTTTTACATACTATCATGAATTGCAGGAGTTATATGTTAGCTTAGTGTGGATGAAATAAGGTAGACCCGTCAGATACTAATATTTAGTCCATTAAATAAACTTTAGAGGAATATAATAATTAATATATCCTAGAGTTCCCATCAAACTAAATTTCAAGCATATTAGAGCTAAAAACTATTAATCTAGGTGGTTTTCTAACTTATAGTACTTATGTCACGTGATCATGTTGGATTGGGATTTTACTTTCCAATTTTTGTTTGTCTTTGTGATATGATTCCATTGCTTATTTGGAAAAGAAAATTGTTGTGAGTAAAAACTTTACCTTTAGTTTTCTATAAGGCAATGTATTATGTTAATCTTCTACTTTGGTCACATGAAAAATAATGTTAATTATATTGTGATCCATACTAATTAATTAGATACACATATCATCTATCTAGGTTGATTATTTTTGGAAAATTATCTTTTAAAAAATAATTTTGAGGACCAATAGTATTTGATGTGCTTTAACATCTTGATTAAGATATGAGATTACATGGATACCTACAGATTGACTTTCTCTTATAATAATATAGTTCATATGTTGCATCAAATTAAATATGTGATAAAGTGATACAAATTCTTAAGTTTTATTTATCACTAGACGAGTTTATACTTATAACTATTAAAAGGGGTACTACTTAAAAGTTTTATGATGATCGAATATGGTGATAACATTGATTAAGGGTAAGATGATGGGTTTAAGTCGCAACACACCATGAGAGTAAGACATCGGGTTCGAGTCCTGATGCTCCATGATGATAAGAGTTATGTTTGAGTCCCAATTTATTATGGCCTAACATGCCTTTATATTGGTAAGTCATTGGGTTTGAGTTCCAATGTACCATATTGATGATATAATGATGACTAAAGAAAAATAATGTATTTTTCATGAAAAGGCATGAAGCTTGTCCCATTTGATTTGCTCCATTCTTAAAGTAAATATGGTAGTAGTGCATCATAAGTTTAAATGAAGATAAGTGGTTGACCAATGAACGTGGGCGTGCCAAACAACAAAATAATAATAGTTATCATTATGGTAATTGTAAAAAGGCGAACAATAAGAGTTCTCAAAATATTCCTTCAAAATGGGAAGGTGATGTTTGCCATCATTGTGGTATAAAAATAATAAAGCACGCCCATATAATTATAGCTCACTTGAAAATATGACTTGTGATAACCATTGTAAATGCAAACTCATTCTTGAAAGTGAATGTGAAAATATATATGTGGTAAAGATTATGCATAATAATGTACTTATGCATGGTTGGATAAAATACTACAATTCACCTCTAAGGGAGGTTTGAGACAAAGAAAGATAATAAATATTACTATGTAGTTACATGAATATGTCATTAGTCGCGTACATGTGGTACGCCAAAAAAATATATTTTGTCATGCCTTATAAAAAGTTATTAAAAGCAAAATTAAAGCAAAAATTACTTTGCTTATGACAATTTTGACCATGTCAATTTATTGTGATATGATTTTCTCTGTGAAGGAGACATTCACTATATGAATGGTGTGACAAAAGATCTTGTAGTACAAAAGTAGTTGAACTCCTGAAGAAGTAATTTGTTACTATTCGGATGAATAAAATTGTTCATGACATTGATATTATAGTAACTCTCAAAAGAAAGTTTTTGAGTTTCAAATGTATTAGCCAAAGTAGTTGGCATATTGAGACTATAAATGAAAGGAAGATTGGATATCTTTATATTACTATAATCATACCAGATAAATATAAAAGGTTACCTGACTTTTCTCTTCTATTTGTACTACATAAGTATAAGCATGATGATGCAATCGCATGCCACAAGTAAACTAGAGGTTTATTGAAACAAATATTTGTTGGCATGATTGGTTGGCCATTCATGTTCAAATATGATGCGAAACATTAATTGAGAATTATATTGGCATATATTGAAGAAATAGAAGATTCTTCAAGAATTCTCTTGTGCTGCTTATTCTTATGATATACCAGTTAAGATTGGGATTGAATCCCTTGATTTCTGGAACGAATAAAAAGTGATAAATATATGGGCCCAGTCACCTGCCATGTGGACCATTTACTATTATATGATTTTAATAGATGCATATATTCTATAGTCACATGTGCATTTGTTACCAACTTGCACTTTGGCTTTTGCAAGGTTGCTTGCTCAAATATTAGAGCACAGTTCCAGAATATAAATTTTGATGATTTATCTTGATAATGATGGTTTAAATCCACATTGGTTTAGCAGAAATTGTATACCTCCAATTATAGCTAAACTATTGGTTATGAGAACAAAACCGCCAAAACGAATTTTGGTATGCGATATATTATTTAATATACATCAGCACTTGTACACATCTAGCCGAGTTATGATACGTTCTCCCTATCACAATTGGTTCTGGGTTAGGAACCAAATAATTTCCATCTAGAAATATGAATGTGCTATATGATTTAATTGTTCCACCACAATACACAAAGATGTGTCTCCAAAGAAGGTTGGGTATATGTGTTGATATCCCAACACTACGGGATGGAAATGGGCAGCTGAAAAAAATAATACATGTAATGTATTATTATTAGTACACTTAGATTCTCGTACAAGAAAATGTGTACTTGAACTTCAAGTGGTAATCATTTATATTGCTCGGTGCATTTGTGTCACGACCCAAACCCGGACCCGGTCGTGATGGCGCCTCTCGTGAAGACAAGGCCAGCCAACTACTCTCAGTTCAATCTTTAAGCAGTTAAACATTAAGATACAGTAATAAGCATAGTCAATTAAACCAAGGTTTAAGCAATTAAAAACATAATTTGCGGAAAATAACTTCAACACAGCCCGAAACAGGGGTGTCACTAGTCATGAGCATCTATAAAACCTAATACAAATCTGAAAGGTCTACAAACTATTACAAACGTCTGATAAGAGATAGAAATGATAAAGAGGGAGAAACACGGGACTGCGGATATCAAGCAGCTACCTCGTGGACTCTGATATCTGCCGGGAGCTCTCAACTCGCACTGGTAGGATCCGCAACGCCTGAATCTGCACACGGGGTGCAGAGAGTAAAGTGAGTACTCTAACTCAGTGAGTAACAAATGTAAATAAATACTGAAAGCAAGAAATCACGTAAGACACAAAGCATTCTATAAGGAAGCAGTAAAATCATTTAAAAATCAGTGAATCAGTGAAAGACAGGCAAAATCCTTTAACTCAAAATTTACTTCATGAAAAACCTTTTTCAACAATTAAGCAGGTAATCGACAGTCAATTATGAAAAATAAACACATAAAGGTTTGCCCCTCGGGCACAGTATCAACAAATCTGCCTCTCGGGCAACATCTCAGAACAATACCAGCCCCTCGGGCAATCACATATAACAATACCAGCCCCTTGAGATCAATCTCACATCACAATGGGTACCCACGCTCACTGGGGGTGTACAGACTCCTAGAGGGCCCCCTTATGGCCCAAGCACAATATCAAGCCACCTCGTGGCATCATCACTAGGCCCTCGACCTCATATCAATCAAGCCACCTCATGGCGTACATATCTCAGGCCCTCGGCCTCATAATCAGTATCAAATATTTCCTCACAACATAGGCCCTCGGCCTTACTCAATCAAAAATTCTCACAAGCCACTCAGGCAATAATAAAACATGACCCTCAACCCAAAAATATCATTTAAAAGATCATTAAAGTGTTAAAACAGAGTAAACATAGCTGAGTACGAAAAATAGTGAAATATAACATGACAGAGTTCAGTAAAAAGTCAAAACAGTGAAGAAATACCAGTAAGAATCCCCGAAGGGTTCAAATAGTTGGCACAAGGCCCAAATATGGCATTCAACCCAAATCATGATGATAGCAAATAGATTTCAGTTAAATATGCGGTAAAAAAGTCATTCGGGACGGACCAAGTCACAATCCCCAATAGTGCACGACCCCACGCTTGTCATCAAGCATGTGCCTCACCTCAATATAGCGCCACAATGTACAATCCAGGGTCTCAAACCCTCAGAACATCATTTACAATCATTACTCACCTCGAACCGGTCAAATCTCTAGCTCGCGGTGCCTTTGTCCCTCGAATCGGCCTCCACTCGCATCGAATCTATCCAAAATCAAAACGAGGACGTCAAAATATGCTAAGGGAACGAAGCCCAAGCGAAAATAATCAATTTACAACGTGAATCCTGAAATTACCAAAACCCGACCCCCGAGACCACGTCTTGGAATTCGATAATTTTTACATCAATAGATCCCTTATCTCTCTACGAGTTCATACATATCAAAAGTTCTGAAATCCGACTTCAAATGGTCCTTCAAATCATCAATCAAAGGTCTAAATTTCCAAGCTCTAGTTCTTCAATTTTTGTCTTAATTTCCATGAATATTTTGGTGGAATTCACATTAGAATCGAGTTTTAAGTCCGAGAATCTTACCTCAAAGTGATTCCCCTGGAATCCCTCTTCAATCCCCTTCAAAAAGCTCCAAAAACGACCAATAATGGAGGAAATAAACCCCAAAATCGCGGATAAGACGAGTACTTAAACATTCTGTCCAGGCTTAAATTTCCTTCTTCGCGAACGCGGTCAAAGCCTCGCGTTCGCGAAGCACAAAAATTCCGTTGACCAAAATTTCTTCTTTGCGATCGCGACCACCCCATCGCGAACGTGATGCTTTACCTAGACAGACCTTCGCGAACGCACTCCCTCGCCCGCGAACGTGATGAACAAAATATCTCAAAACCCAGCTGGCCAATTCCTTCTATGGGAATGCGGAGCAGACCTCGCGAACGCGATGCATCGCTTTCTACTCCTTCGCGAACGCGAAGACTTCATCGCGAACGCGAAGGTCAAAGTCTCAGCCTTCTCGGGCTAACCCTTCGCGATCGCGGCTCCCCTCTCGCGAATGTGAAGAGCATTTGTCAGCAATACTAAGCAGCAGATTTCTGCAATTCCAAACTTCATGAAATGGTCCGATTGATCACCCGAGGCCCCCCGAGACCTCAACCAAACATGCCAACATATCCCATAATCTCATTCAAACTTGTTCCAACCTTCGGAACGCTCAAAACAACATCGAAACACCAAATTCGCATCGGATTCAAGCCTAAGAATTTCAAAATCTTCTAAATTACGCTTTTGATCAAAAACCCAACCCAACCACGTCCAAATGACCTGAAATTTTGCACGCGCATCCCAAATGACACAACAAAACTAGTGCAACTCTCGGAATTCCATTCCGACCCCTATATCAAAATCTCGTCTACCAACCGGAAATCGCCAAAATATCAACTTCGCCAATTCAAGCCTAAATCTACTCCGAACCTCCAAAACTCATTTCGATCACGCTCCTAAGTCCCAAATCACCTCCCGAAGCTAACCGAACCATCAGAACTCACATCCGAGCCCTCTAACATATAAGTCAACATTCGGTTGACTTTTCCAACTTAACCTTCCTCAAAAGAGACTAAGTGTCTCAAACCTTACCAAAATCATTCGGGATTTGATCCGACCAACTCGATACCACATAACACGGATAAACAAAGCATAAAGAATCAGAAATGGGGGAAACGGAGCAGTAACTCACGAGACTACTGGCTGGGTCGTCACATCCTCCCCAACTTAAACAAATGTTCGTCCTCGAACGAGTCAAGAAACATAGCTGAAGCCTCAAACAGGTGAGGGTATCTGCTCCGCATCTCCCGCTCGGTCTCCCAGGTAGCCTCCACGGGCCGACCTCTCCACTGCACTTTCACTGAAGCTATATCCTTTGACCTCAACTTTTGAACCCGACGACCCAAAATAGCTATTGGCTCCACATCATAAGTCAAATCATCATCCAACTGAACCGTGTTGAAATGCAAAACATGAAACGGATCCCCAATATACTTTCGGAACATAGAAACATGAAATACCGGATGCACACTCAACAAGCTGGGTGGCAAAGCAAGCTCATAAGCCACCTCCCCAATCCCCCGAAGCACCTCAAAAGGCCCAATGAACCGAGGACTCAATTTCCCTTTCTTCCCAAATCTCATAATTTCCCTTTCTTCCCAAATCTCATAACACCCTTCATGGGTGAAACCTTCAACAAAACCTTCTCGCCGACCATGTAGGACACATCCCGAACCTTTCTATCAGCATAGCTCTTTTGCCTTGACTACGCTGTACGAAGCCTCTCCTAAATCACCTTCACCTTTTCTAAGGCATCCTGCACCAAGTCTGTCCCTAATAGCCTAGCCTCATCGGGCTCGAACCAACCAATTGGAGATCTATACCGCCTCCCGTACAAAGCCTCATATGGAGCCATCTGAATACTCGAGTGGTAGCTGTTGTTATAAGCAAACTCTGCAAGCGGTAGAAACTGATCCTATGACCCTCCGAAATCAATGACACAAGTATGCAACATCTCCTCCAATATCTAAATAGTGCGCTCGGACTGCCCGTCCGTCTGAGGGTGAAAAGCTGTTCTCAACTCAACTTGAGTACTCAACTCTCGCTGCACAAACCTCCAAAACTGCGATGTAAACTAAGTGCCCCTATCTGAGATGATGGAAACTGGGACACCATGCAAGCGAACAATCTCGCGTATATAGATCTCTGCCAATCGCTCTGAAGAATAGGTAGTACACATAGGGATGAAGTGCGCAGACTTGGTCAGCCGATCCACAATCACCGAAATAGCATCAAACTTCCTCAAAGTCCGTGGAAGTCCAACAAAAAAGTCCATAGTGATCATCTCCCACTTCCACTCGGGAATATCCATCTGCTGAAGCAAGCCACCTGGTCTCTGATGCTCATATTTCACCTGCTGACAATTGAGACACCGAGCCATAAATCCCACAATGTCTTTCTTCATTTTCCACCACCAATAGTGCTGTCTTAGATTCTGATACATCTTCGCGGCACCCAGATGACTGGAATACCGCGAGCTATGGGCCTCCTCCAGAATCACTCTCGAAGCCCATCTACATTGGGCACACAGATCCGACCCTGCATCCTCAACACCCCATCATCAGCAATGGTCACATCTCTGGCATCATCATGCTAAACTCTGTCCTTAAGGACAAGCAAATGTGGATTATCATACTAGCGCTCTCTGATGCGATCATATAACGAAGACCGAGAAACCACGCAAGCCAATATCCGACTGGGCTCCGAAACATCTAATCTCACGAACCAATTGGCCAAGTCCTGAAAATTGACTGCAAGAGGCTCTCCCCAACTGGAATATATACCAAACTCCCCATACTCACCACTTTTCGGCTCAAAGCATCGGCCACCATGTTGGCCTTTCCCGGATGGTACAATATAGTAATATCATAATGCTTATGCAACTCCAACCACCTCCGCTGCCTCAAATTGAGATCCTTCTCCTTGAACAAGTGTTGGAGGCTACAATGATCAGTAAACACCTCACAAGACACACCATACAAGTAATGCCTCCAAATTTTCAATGCGTGAACTATGACAACCAACTATAAATCATGAACGGGGTAGTTCTTCTCATGTGGCTTCAACTGATGAGAAGCATAAGCAATAACCTTACCCTCCTGCATCAATACACAACCAATACCAACTCTCAAAGCATCATAATACACGGTATATGAACCTGAAGTTGATGGCAGAACTAACACTGGAGTCGTGGTCAAAGCTATCTTGAGCTTTTGAAAGCTCTCCTCACACTTGTCCGACCATACAAATGAAGCACCCTTCTGAGTCAACTTGGTCAAGGGCAATGCGATAGATGAGAATCCCTGAACAAAACGGCGATAATAACCCGCCAAACCAAGAAAGCTGCGAATCTCTATGGCTGAAGACGGTCTGGGCCAACTTTGAACCGCCTCTATCTTCTTCGGATCAACCTAAATACCCTTGTTGGACACCACGTGCCCCAAGAAAGCCACTGAATTAAGCCAAAACTCACACTTGGAGAATTTTGCATAAAGTTTCTCCTCTCTCAATCTCTGTAACACAACTCTCAAATGCTCCACTTGCTCCTCCTAACTACGTGAATATACCAAAATATCATCAATGAAGACTATGACAAACGAGTCAAGATAAGGCCGGAACATACTGTTCATCAAATGCATGAACGTTGTTGGGGTATTGGTCAGCCCAAAAGACATCACCAAGAACTCATAATGACTATATCGGGTCTTGAAAGTTGTCTTAAGAATATCTGAGTCCCTAATCTTCAACTGGTGATAACCTGAACAGAGATCAATCTTGGAGAATACTCTCACTCCCAGAAGTTGATCGAATAAATCATCAATGAGAGGCAAATGATACTTGTTCTTAATTGTTACCTTGTTCAATTGTCTATAATCAATGCACATCCTCGTAGTGCCATAATGTTTCTTCACAAATAGAACCGGCGCACCCCAAGGTGACACACTAGGCCAAATGAACCCTTTGTGAAGGAGTTCCTGAAGTTGCTCCTTTAATTCCTTTAACTCCGCTGGTGCCATACGATACGGCAGAATAGAAATGGGCTGAGTGCCCAGCACCAAGTCAATACCAAAATCAATATCTCTATCAGGTGGTATGCCCGACAGGTCTACAGGAAACACATCGGGAAAATCCCTCACAACTGGAACAGAATCAATACTGGGAGTCTCAACACCGACATCCCTCACAAAGGCTAGATATGAAAGACAACTCTTCCCAACCATACGTTGGGCTTTCAAGAATGAGATCACTCTACTGGGAACATAATCAATCACACCTCGCCACTCAATCCGTGGCACATCCGGCATAGCCAAAGTGACTGTCTTAACATGATAGTCCAGAATAGCACGACATGGAGATAACCAGTCCATGCCCAAAATAACATCAAAATCCACCATGCTCAATAGCAATAGATTCACTCGGGTCTCCAGACCCACAATAGTCACCACACATGATCGGTACACATGGTCTACAACAACAGTATGCCCATCGGGGTAGATACATGAACAGGTAGAGCAAGAAGCTCACGGGGCATACCCAAATAACGAGCAAAGTATGATAATACATAAGAAAAGGTGGAATCGGGATCAAATAATACAGAGGCATCTCTGTGGCAGACTGAAACAATACCTATAATAATAGCAAATGAAGCAATAGTATCGGGTCTACCTGGAAGTGAATAGAAATGGGCCTGACCGCCAGCTGATCGACCTCCCCCTCTGGGGCGACCCCTAGCTGACTGACCTCCACCTCTAGCTGGCTGGGCGGGTGGTGGTGAAGTAACTGGCATTGAAGCCGATGACTGACCCCTTTGCTGAGATGAACTCACAAGATGACGAGGGCACTGCCTCCACATATGACCCATCTCACTACACTCATAACAACTCCCAGGTGTTGGAGAAGGGGACTGAAGTAAACCCCTCGCACCGGAGTGACTAACAGATGCACTCAGCATAGAAGAGCCCTTGAACTGATGGAGCACGAGACGAACCCTGAGCTTGAAGGGCACTAAGTGATGACTGGGCATGATAAGAACTGTGATAACCATAACCTGATGGCGCCCCACGATAACCTGGGCGAGATGGCTGAGCATGCCTGAATGGACGACATCTGCCGTGCTGAAACTGACCCCTCGAAGGAGTACCACTATAACTACCAGATCCTTGAGGCCTCTTGGCCTCCCTCTCCTCTCACTCCTGGCGACTAACACACTCAATCTCACAGTCAATATCCAAAACCTTCTCGAAAGTAGCACCAATCATCCTCTCCCTGGTCATGAGAATACGAAGCTGATAGGTGAGGCCATCAACAAACCTCCTAATCTTCTCTCTATCTGTCGGAACCATCTAACTAGCATGACGAGATAACTCGGAGAACCTCATCTCGTACTGCGTCACAGTTATCTCTCCCTGACGCTACCACTAAAACTCCATATGCAGCTCCTCTCTGCGAGACTGTGGCACATACTTCTCCAGAAAGAGAACGGAGAACTGTTGCCAGGTAAGGTGTGCTGCACCAACAGGCCTACGCCTCTCAAAAGCCTCCCACCAAGTAAAGGCAGCTCCCAAAAATTGATAAGTAGTGAAAGCGACCCCGCTGGTCTCCAGAATACCCGCTATACTAAGCATCATCTGACACTTATCCAAGAAACCCTGGGTGTCCTCGCCTCCTGCACCACTGAAGGTCGGAGGCTATAGTCTACCAAACCTCTCTAACCTACGCTGCTCATCCTCCAGCATAGCAGGAACTACATAGTCCTGAGTAGCTGCAACCAGTTGGGCTGGATGTGCCCCCGGAGTCTGAAGTCCCTGCACGACCTGCTAAGGTGTGTGAGCAGCGGGAGTTTGATTGCCTCCCCCGGCCTGAGAAGGAGCTGCGGTTGTAGTGGCTGAAATCGCCTGAGCTAGGCCAGTGCAAACTGATAAGATCTGAGCCAAGGCCTCCCGAAGACCCGGAATCACAATAGGCATAGCTGGTGCCTGAGCGACCTGATCCTGAACTGAGGCAGCTGGTGGATCTGCAGGTGCTGCCCTAGCTGCTCTGCCCCTACCACAACCACGGCCGCATCCTCGGCCTCTGGTAGACACAACTAGTGGTACTGGTGGTCGTCCATCCTGACCGGTAGCGCGTGTCCTCACAATCTGTGAGATAATAGAACAACAAAAATTTAGTACTCGAATCAACAAATTCGCACGACAAGAATTTCAAGAATATGAAGTTTTTCCAAAAGGTTCTGCAGCCTCCCGAGGATAAATACAGACGTCTCTGTACCGATTCGTGAGACTCTACTAAACCTGCTCATGACGCGTGAGACCTATGCAACCTAGGCTCTGATACCAACTTGTCACAATCCAAACTCAGACTCGGTCGTGATGGCGCCTCTCGTGAAGACAAGGCCAGGCAACTACTCCCAATTCAATCTTTAAGCAGTTAAACATTAAGATACGGTAATAAGCATAGTCAATTAAACCAAGGTTTAAGTAGTTAAAAACATAATTTGCGTAAAATAAACCCAACATAGCCCGAAATCGGGGTGTCACTAGTCATGGGCATCTATAAAACCTAATACAAGTCTGAAAGGTCTACAAACTATTACAAATGTTTGATAAGAGATAGAAATGATAAAGATGGAGAAACACAGGACTGCGAACATCAAACAGCTACCTCGTGGACTCCGATATCTGTCGGGAGCTCTCAACTCGCACTGGTAGGATCTGCAATGCCTGAATCTGCACACGGGGTGTAGGGAGTAAAGTGAGTAACAAATGTAAATAAATACTGAAAGCAAGAAATCACGTAAGGCACAAAGCATTCTATTAGGAAGCAGTAAAACCATTTAAAAACCAGTGAATCAGTGAAAGACAGGCAAAATCCTTTAACTCAAAATTTACTTCATGAAAAATCTTTTTCAACAATTAAGCAGGTAATCGACAGTCCATTATGAAAAATAAACACATAAAGGTTCGCCCCTCGGGCACAGTACCAACAAATCCGCCCCTCGGGCAACATCTCAGAACAATACCAGCCCCTCGGGCAATCACATATAACAATATCAGCCCTTTGAGATCAATATCACATCACAATGGGTACCCGCGCTCACTGGGGGTGTACAGACTCCTAGAGGGGCCCCTTATGGCCCAAGCACATTATCAAGCCACCTCGTGGCATCATCGCTAGGCCCTCGACCTCATATCAATCAAGCCACCTCATGACGTACATATCTCAGGCCCTCGGCCTCATAATCAGTATCAAATGTTTCCTCACAACATAGGCCCTCGGCCTTACTCAATCAAAAATTCTCACAAGCCACTCAGGCAATAGTAAAACATGACCCTCAACCCAAAAATATCATTTAAAAGATCATTAAAGTGTTAAAACAGAGTAAACATAGCTGAGTACGAAAAATAGTGAAATATAACATGACAAATTTCAGTAAAAAGTCAAAACAGTGAAGAAATACCAGTAAAAATCCCCGAAGGGTTCAAATAGTTGGCACAAGGCCCAAATATGGCATTCAGCCCAAATCATGATGATAGCAAATAGATTTCAGTCAAATACGCAGTAAAAAAGTCATTCGGGATGGACCAAGTCACAATCCCCAACAGTGCACGACCCCACGCTTGTCATCAAGCATGTGCCTCACCTCAATATAGCGCCACGATGTACAATCTAGGGTCTCAAACCCTCAGAACATCATTTACAATCATTACGCACCTCGAACCGGTCAAATCTCTAGATCGCGGTGCCTTTGCCCCTCGAATCGGCCTCCACCCACATTGAATCTATCCAAAATCAGAACGAGGACGTCAAAATACGCTAAGGGAACGAAGCCCAAGTGAAAATAATCAATTTACAACGTAAATCCCGAAATTACCAAAACTCAACCCCTGGGCCCACATCTCGAAATTCGATAATTTTTACATTAATAGATTCCTTATCTCCCCACGAGTTCATACATATCAAAATTTCTGAAATCCGGCCTCAAATGGTCCTTCAAATCCTCAATCAAAGGTCTAAATTTCCAAGCCCTAGTTCTTAAATCTTTGGCTTAATTTCCATGATTATTTAGGTGAAATTCACATTAGAATCGAGTTTTAAGTCCGAGAATCTTACCACCAAGTGATTCCCCTTGAATCCCTCTTCAATCCCCTTCAAAAAGCTCCAAAAATGACCAACAATGGGGGAAATAAACCCAAAAATTGCAGACAAGACGAGTACTTAAACATTCTGTCCAGGCCTAAATTTCATTCTTCGTGAACGCGGTCAAAGCCTCGCGTTCGCGAAGCACAACAATTCTGTTGACCAAAATTCTTCTTCGCAATCGTGACCACCCCATCGCGAACGTGATGCTTTACCCAGACAGACCTTCGCGAACGCGCTCCCTCGCCCGCGAATGCGATAAACAAAATATCTCAAAACCCAGTTGGCCAATTCCTTCTATGTGAACGCGGAGCAGACCTCGCGAACGTGATGCATCGCTTCCCACTCATTCGCGAATGCGAAGACTTCATCGCGAACGCGAAGGCCAAAGTTTCAGCCTTCTCCAGCTAACCCTTCGCGATCGCAGCTCCTCTCTCGTGAACGCGAAGAGCATTTGTGTGCAACACTGAGAAACAGATTTCTGCAATTCCAAACTCTATGAAATGGTCCGATTGACCACCCGAAACTCACTCGAGGCCCCTGGGACCTCAACCAAACATGACAACATATCCCATAACCTCATTCAAACTTGTTCAAACCTTCGGAACGCTCAAAACAACATCGAAACACCAAATTCGCATCGGATTCAAGCCTAAGAATTCCAAAATCTTCTAAATTACGCTTTGATAAAAAACCTAACCAAACCACGTCCGAATGACTTGAAATTTTTCATGCACATCCCAAATGACACAACGAAACTACTGAAACTCTCAGAATTCCATTCCGACCCTTATATCAAAATCTCGCCTACCAACAGGAAATCGCCAAAATATCAACTTCGCCAATTCAAGCCTAAATCTACTCCGAACCTCCAAAACTCATTCCGATCACGCTCCTAAGTCCAAAATCACCTCCCGAAGCTAATCGAACCATTAGAGCTCACATTCGATCCTTCTAACACATAAATCAACATCCGGTTAACTTTTTCAACTTAACCTTCCTCAAAAGAGACTAAGTGTCTCAAACCTTACCAAAATCATTTCAGATTTGATTAGACCAACCCGATACCACATAACACGGATAAACAAAGCATAAAGAAGCAGAAATGGGGGAAACATAGTGGTAAATCATGAGACGACTGGCCAGGTTGTCACAATTTTCTGACCCAAAGCTAAATGTTATATTTCAACTGCTAATGCTCCAAATAGAATAAAGTACATGAATGACAAAGTCTACAACACACAGGAAGCATGATAGACCAATCGGTTCCAAAGATAATACTCCTTGAAGAAGGAGAAGAGCAAATGATCAATATGGTCATAATAAGGAGGCAAGTTCTCTAGAAGAGCACCATGACATAGCACGTCATAAGACCTCATAGGAGAGGCTCAGGCACCTTAAAGTAATGCGATAAACAAATCTCAATAAGTTATGTCTTATTTGGTTAACTATGGAACCGATATAAAATGATCGTCGATGATGTTATTAATATAATGTAGTGCTCAATATTATTAATATTGACGAAGATCTTGAGCTCAAATTTGTTATGGAACATGGACAGATAAATGATTGGCCAAAATAAAAAATACGCAATCAAGATTGATTTCACCTGGAAAATGTAAAGTTGGACGAATAGTCCCAACACCTAAAAGTATAAAGCAGTGGAGGTACAAATATGTTCTTGTGCAAAAAGTGAAACAAAAAATCAAGTCGATAGACATAAAAATGACTTGTGGCGCAAGAGTTTCCGTAAATATTATGGCATTAGTTATATGGAGACATGTTCTCCTGTGGTCGATGAAATCATATTCAGGTTTTAATCTGGCAATACATGAAAAACTTGATATGCGTAGGATGAAAATCATTGAAGGATTCAAATTGTTCTGAAGCATATTAAGGTTCCCAAGAAATTTATTAAATAAAGCTTCAGCAGATTCTTATGCGGATTAGAGCGATAATAGCATACATGATTTCTTTTTGTGTCTACTATAATTGGTGCACTAATGTATCTTGCTAGAACTATGAGTATAACAATATGCTAGCAAGATATAGTTTTATTCCATGCCAATATATTACAACTGATAAAGCAAGTACCTTAATATACAATAGATGTGTGGCTTTTCTTTGAAAAAGATGATTTTTATAATATTGAATACAATGTTGCTTGCTTATCTTAATTGGAATAAGAATATATTGAAGGTGACAAAATAAAGCACATTTGTCATGACCCTAACCCCGAACCCGGTTGTGATGGCGCCTCTCATGAAGATAAGGCCAGCCAGTTCAATCCAACTCAACTTTTAAAGTAGTTATTCAACATAAAAATAGTCTAAACATTATTTAAACAATACTGAATAGCAGAAATATCGATAACAATGTGGAAGTCCAACCCGATATAGCCCTAACCGGGGTGTCACAAGTCACGAGCATCTCTAAACAATAATACTAGTATGCTAAAGTCATAAACTACTACAAGTGTTTGAAAGGAAACAAAAATGATAGAGAAGTAGAGACACGAGGCTGCGAATGTCAATAACTACCTCGTAATCTTCGAAAACCGCCTGGAACTGGAGGAATCAACACTCAGGAGCGGTACCAGCTACGCCTCACACAGGGTGCAGGGAGTAAAGTGAGTACTCCAACTCAGTGAGTAACAAATGTAAGTAACGACTGAAAGTAAGAAAACACGTAAAACACAAGGCATTCTATACTGAAGCAGTAAAAATCACTTAAAAATAGTAAAATAGTGAAGAGTTAAGTAAATCCCATTTCAACAAGTAAAATAAGTAATTGACAGGTAAGTAAACAAATAGAAGTTTGCCCCTCGGGCACAGTATCAACAAATCCGCCCCTCGGGTAACATCTCAAAACAGTACCAGCCCATCGGGCTCAATCTTAGAACAATATTAGCCCCTCGGGCTCGATCTCACATCACAATGGGTACCCGCGCTCACTGGGGGTGTATAGACTCCGGGAGGGGCCCCTTACGCCCCAAGCGCAATATCAAGCCATCTCGTGGCATCAAATCTGGGCCCTCGGCCTCATATCAATCAAGCCACCTCGTGGCGTATATATACATCTCAGGCCCTCGGCCTCACATCAGTATCAGTGTATCCTCACAACTAGGCCCTCAGCCTTACTCAGTCCAAAAATCATCACAAGCCCCTCGGGCAATAGTAAAATAGTATTTCTCAGCGCAAAACATCATTTAAAAATATCATTTAAGTCTCAAAACTGAGTAAAAATGGCTGAGTAGTAAAACAGTGGAAAATAACATGACTGAGTTCAAGTAATAAGTCAAAATAGTGAGGAAATAGTAATAAAAATCCCCGAAGGGTTCAAATAGTTGGCACGAAGCCCAAATATGGCAATCAGCCCAAATCATGGTGATAACAAATAAGTTTCAGTCAAATATGCGGTAAAATCATCAATCAGGATGGACCAAGTCACAATCCCCAATAGTGCATGATCACATGCTCGTCATCAAGCGTGTGTCTCACCTCAATATAGCACTACGATGTGCCAATCCAGGGTTTCAAACGCTTAGAGCATCATTTACATTCATTACTCACCTCGAACCGGCTAAATCTCTAACTCGCGATGCTTTTTCCCCTCGAATCGGCCTCCACGCGCGTCGAATCTATCCAAAATCAGAACGAATATGTCACAATATGCTAAGGGAACAAAGCCCAAGCGAAAACAAGCGAAAAATACCAAAAATTCCGAAATTGGCCAAAACCCGAGCCCCGGGCCAACGTCTCGAAAATAAAATATTTTCACATCAATAGATTTCTTATCTCCCCACGAGTTCATACATATCAAAAGTTCTCAAATCCGATCCCAAATGGTCCCTCAAATCCAGAATTAAAGGCCTAAGTTCTCAAGCCCTAGTTTCCCCAATTTTAACCTTTGATTTCCATAATTTCTAGCCCTAATCCATGAAATAATAGCATAGGAACGAGTTTTAGGTCCAAGTTCCTTAGCTCAAAGAAGTTCTCTTGAAATCCCTTTCTCAAATCGCCCAAAAAGCTCTCAAGCCGAAGCTAAAAATGGTGAAATATCCCAAAATTCGCGAAGAACCCTTTTTATACTTTCTGTCCAGTCAATCCGCACCTGCGGCACCATTGCCACTTCTGCGGTACCGCATATGCGGTCTCTCTTCCGCTTCTGTGGAACTCACTTAACGGGCCCTTTTCGCACCTGCGATCCCATCTCCACACCTGTGACTCCGCAGCTGCGGTCCAACTACCGCATCTGCGGCTCCTGGCTCTTCTTCTCAAATCCGCTTATGCGGCTCCCCTTCCGCATGTGCAGCACCGCACCTATGGTCCCCAAACAGTAGGTGCAAAAATACCAGAAGCAACAAAACTTCAGCAGCTGCAGTTACACTTCAACTTCCCCGTTAACCACCCGAAATCACCCCAAGGCCCTCGGGACCTCAACCAAAAGCACAAACATAACCCAATACCTTATTCAAACTTGCTCCAATCATCAAAACACCTCAAACAACATCAATTCTACCAAATTACATCGAATTCAAGCCTAAGTTTCAAAACTCTTCCGAAATACGCTTTTGATAAAAAAAACCCAACCAAACCACGTTCGAATGACCTAATATTTTACACACGCATCCCAAATGCCACAACGAAGCTACTGCAACTCTCAGAATTTCGTACCGATCCCTATATCAAAATCTCGCCTATCAACCGGAAATCGCCAAAATATCAACTTCACCAATTCAAGCCTAAAACTGCTCCAACCCTCCAAAACCCATTCCGATCACACTCCTAAGCCATAAATCACCTCCCGAAGCTAACCAAACCATCAGAACTCGCATCCGATCCCTTTAACACATAAGTCAACATCCGGTTGACTTTTCCAACTTAAACTTCCTTAAAAGAGACTAAGTATCTCAAAAATCTTAGCAAAATCATTCCGAACTCGATTCGACTAGATCGATACCATAAAACATGGATAACGAAGCATAAAGAAGCTGAAATGGGGAAAACGGAGTGGTAACTCATGAGACGATCGGCCGAGTTGTCATATTCTCCCCAACTTAAACAAACGTTCGTCCTCGAACGAGTCAAGAAACATACCTGAAGCCTCAAACAGGTAAGGATATCTGCTCCGCATCTCCCGCTCGGTCTCCCAGGTAGCCTCCTCTACGGGCCGACCTCTCCACTGCACTTTCACTGAAGCTATATCCTTTGCTTCAACTTTCGAACCTGATGACCCAAAATAGATACTAGCTCCACATCATAGGTCAAATAATTATCCAATTATACCGTGCTAAAATCTAGAACATGAGACGGATCCCCAATATACTTCCAGAGCATAGAAGGATGAAATACCGGATGCACACTCAACAAGCTGGGTGGCAAAACAAGCTCATAAGCCACCTCCCCAATCCTCCAAAACACCTCAAAAGGCCCAATGAACCGAGGACTCAATTTCCCTTTCTTCCCAAATCTCATAACACCCTTCATGGGTGAAACCTTCAACAGAACCTTCTCGCCAACCATGTAAGACACATCTCGAACCTTCCTATCAGCATAACTCTTTTGCATCGACTGTGTTGTACGAAGCCTCTCGTGAATCACCTTCACTTTCTCCAAGGCATCCTACACCAAATCAGTCCCCAATAGGCTAGCCTCACCGGGCTCGAACCAACCAACTGGAGATCTACACCGCCTCCCATACAAAGCCTCATATGAAGCCATTTGAATACTCAGCTGGTAGCTGTTGTTATAAGCAAACTCTGCAAGCGGTAGAAACTCATCCATGATCCTCCGAAATCAATAACACAAGCACACAACGTGTCCTCCAATATCCGAATAGTACGCTCGGACTGCCCGTCCCTCTGCGGATGAAAAATTGTGCTCAACTCTATCTGAGTACCCAACTCTCTCTGCACGGCCCTCCAAAACTGCGAAGTAAACTGAGTACCTCTATCTAAAATGATGGAAACTGGGACACCATGCAAGCGAACAATCTCTCGGATATGGATCCCTGCCAACCGCTGTGAAGAATAGGTAGTACATACAAGAATGAAGTGCGTGGACTTGGTTAGCCGATCCACAATCACCCAAATAGCATCGAACTTCTTCAAAGTCTGTGGAAGTCCAACAACAAAGTCCATAGTGATTCTCTCCCACTTCCACTCAGGAATATTCATTTGCTGTAGCAAGCCACCCGGTCTCTGATGCTCATATTTCACCTGCTGATAATTGAGACACCGAGCTAAAAATCCCACAATATGTTTCTTCATTCTTCTCCACCAATAGTGCTGCCTCAAATCCTGATACATCTTCGCGGCACCCAGATGAGTGGAATACCGCAAGCTATGGGCCTCCTCCAGAATCAACTCCCAAAGCCTATCCACATTGGGCACGCAAATCCGGCCCTGCATTGTCAACACCCCATCATCGTTGATGGTCAAATCTCTGGCATCATCATGCTGAACTCTGTCCTTAAGGACTAGCAAATGCAGATCGTCGTACTGGCACTCTCTGATGCAATCATATAAGGAAGACCGAGATACCACACAAGCCAATACCTGACTGGGCTCCGAAATATCTAATCTCACAAACCGATTGGCCAAGGCCTGAACATCAACTGCAAGAGGTCTCTCCCCAACCGGAATATATGCCAAACTCCTCATACTCACTGACTTTCGGCTTAAAGCATCGGCCACCACATTGGCCTTTCCCGGATGGTACAATATAGTGATATCATAATCCTTAAGCAACTCCAACCATCTCCGCTGCCTCAAATTAAGATCCTTTTGCTTGAACAAATGCTGAAGACTGCGATGATAAGTGAACACCTCACAAGATATGCCATACAAGTAGTGCCTCCAAATCTTCAATGAATGAACTATGGCAGCCAACTCCAAATCATGAATGAGGTAGTTCGTCTCATGGGGTTTCAACTGATGAGAAGCATAAGCAATAACTTTACCCTCCCGCATCAACACACAGCCAATCCCAACTCTTGAAGCATCACAATACACGTTATATGAACCTAAAGCCGATGGTAAAACCAACACTGGAGCTGTGGTCAAGGCTATCTTGAGCTTCTAAAAGCTCTCCTCACACTCGTCTGACCATACAAATGGAGCACCCTTCTGAGTCAACTTGGTCAAGGGTGATGCGATAGATAAGAATCCCTGAAAGAACCGATGATAATAGCCTACCAAACCAAGAAATCTACGAATCTCTATGGCTGAGGATGGTCTGGACCAACTCTAAACCGCCTCTATCTTCTTCGGATTTACCTGAATACCCTCACTGGACACCACGTGCCCCAAGAAAGCCACTAAACCAAGCCAAAACTCACACTTGGAGAATTTTGAATAAAGTTTCTCCTCCCTCAATCTCTGCAACACAACTCTCAAATGCTCCGCGTGCTCCTCCTGACTACACAAATACACCAGAATATCATCAATGAAGACTATGACAAATGAATTGAGATAAGGCCGGAACACGCTGTTCATCAAATGCATGAACACCACTAGGGCATTGGTCAGCCCAAAAGACATCACCAAGAACTCATAATGACCATATCGGGTCCTAAAAACTGTCTTAAGAATATCTGAATCCCTGATCTTCAATTAGTGATAACCTGAATGGAGATCAATCTTGGGGAACACCCTCGCTCCCTGAAGCTGGCCAAATTAATCATCAATGTGAGGCAAGGGATACTTGTTCTTAATTGTTACCTTGTTCAATTGCCTATAATCGATGCACATTCTCATTGTGCTATCCTTCTTCTTCACAAACAGAACCGGCGCACCCCAAGGTGGCACACTAGGCTGAATGAATCCCTTATCCAAGAGTTCCTGAAGCTGCTCCTTCAATTCTTTCAACTCCGCTGGTGCCATACGATACGGAAGAATAGAAATAGGTTGAGTGCCCGGCACTAGGTCAATACCAAAATCAGTATCGCTGTCCGGCGGCATGCCCGACAGGTCTACAGGAAACACATGAGGAAAATCCCTCACAACTAGGACAAAATCAATACTGGGAGCCTCAGCTCCGACATCCCTCACACACGCTAGATATGAAAGGCAACCCTTCCCAACCATATGCTGGGCTTTCAAGAATGAGATCACTATACTAGAAACATAATCAGTCACACCTCGCCACTCAATCCGTGGCACACCCGGCATAGCCAAAGTGATTGTCTTTGCATGACAGTCCAGAATAGCACGACATGGAGATAACCAATCCATGCCCAAAATGACATCAAAATCCACCATGCTCAATAGCAATAGATCCACTTGGGTCTCCAGGCCCCCAATAGTCACCACACATGACCGGTACACACGGTCTACAACAACAGTATTGCCCATCGGGGTAGATACATGAATAAATAGAGCAAGAAGCTCCCGTGCATACCCAAATAACGAGCAAAGTATGATGACACATAAGAAAAGGTGGAACCGGGATCAAATAATACAGAGGAATCTCTGTGGCAGACTGAAACAATACCTGTAATGATAGCATCTGAAGCAATAACATCTGGTCTGCCTGGGATTGCAAAGAAACGGGTCTGACCGCCCCCTGATTGACCTCCCCCTCTAGGGTGACCCCTGGCTGACTGACCTCCACTCCTAGGTAACTGAGCGGGTGGTGATGAAGAAACTGGCGTTGAAGTCGAAGATTGACCCCTCTATTGGGATGAACTAGAAACACGACGCGGACACTGCCTCCACATGTGGCCCATCTCGCCACACTCATAACAACTCCCAGATGCTGGAGAAGGGGACTGAAGGGAACCCCTCGCACCAGAGTGACTAGCTGATGCACTCGGCATAGAAGAACCCTAAACCGATGGGGCACGAGATGAACTTTGAGCTAGAAGAGCACTGAATAAGGACTGGCCCTGCTGATATCCATGATAACCATGACCTGAAGATGCCCCCCGATAACTTGGGCGAGCTGACTGAGCAGGCCTGAATGAACGACCTCTGCTATGCTGGAACTTGCCCCTCGAAGGAGCACCACCATAGCTGCCAGATCCTCAAGGCCTCTTGGCCTCCCTCTCCTCTCGCTTTTGACGGCGAACAGTCTCAATCTCACGGGCGATATCAACAACCTCCTCGAAGGTAGCACCAGTCACCCTCTCCCTGGTCATAAGAATATGGAGGTGATAAGTAAGACCATCAACAAATCTCCTGATCCTCTCTCGATCTGTCGGAACTATCTAGATGGAATGACGAGCCAACTCAGAAAACCTCAACTCATACTATGACACAGTCATATCCCCCTATCGCAACCACTCAAACTGTCTACGCAGCTCCTCTCTGTAGGACTACGACACATACTTCTCCAAGAAAAGAATAGAGAATTACTGCCAAGTAAGGGGCGCTGCACCAACAGGCCTATGCCTCTCAAAATCCTCCCACCAACTAAAAGCATCTCCTGAAAACTGATAGGTGGTAAAAGTGACCCCGCTGGTCTCCAGAATACCGGCAGTACGAAGCATCCTCTAACACTTATCCGAAAAGCCCTGGGCATCCTCGCCCTCTGCGCCACTGAAGGTCGGAGGCTGTAATCTACCAAACCTCTCCAATCTACACTACTCATCCTCCGACATGACTAGAACCACATAATCCTGAGCAGCTACGACCGGCTGGGTTAGATGCGCCCCCGGCGTCTGAAGTCCCTGCACTACCTGCTCAAGTGTGCGAGCGGCGAGAGTCTGATTGCCTCCCCCTTCCTATGAAGTAGCTGCGGCTGTAGTGGATGAAACTGCCTGAGCTAAGCTAGTGCAAACTGATAAGATCTGTGCCAAGGCCTCCTGAAGACCCGGAATCACGATGGGCACAACTGGTGCTTGAACTAGTGCTGCTGGAGCATCCATAGTTGGAGCCTGATCCTGAGTTGGGGCAGCTGGTGGATCAACAGGTACTGCCCTCACTGCTCTGCCTCTCCCACAACCATGACCTTATCCTCAGCCTCTAGTGGTCTCAGCTGGTGGCACTAGTGGTCATCCACCCCGCCCGGTAGCACATGTCCTCACCATCTGTGAGAGAATGGAATAATAGAAGTTTAGTACTCGGATCAACAAGTTCACACGACAAGAATTTCAAGAATATGAAATTTTTCCTAAAGGTTCTACAGCCTCTCGAGGATAAATACAGACATCTCCGTACCGATCCGCGAGACTCTACTAAACCTGCTCATGACTCGTGAGACCTATGTAACCTAGGCTCTGATACTAACTTGTCACGACCCTAACCCTGAATCCGGTCGTGATGGCGCCTCTCATGAAGACAAGGCCAGCTAGTTCAACCCAACTCAACTTTTAAAGCAGTTAATCAACATAAAAATAGTCTAAGCATAATTTAAACAATACTGAATAGCGAAAATATCGATAACAATGCGGAAGTCCAACCCGACACAACCCTAACCGGGGTGTTACAAGTCACGAGTATATCCAAACCATAATACTAGTCTACTAAAGTTATAAACTGCTACAAGTGTTTGAAAGGAAACAGAAATGATAGAGAAGTAGAGACACGGGGCTGCAGACGTCAACAACTACCTCGTAGTCTCCGAAAATCGCCTGAAACTGGAGGAATCAGCACTCAGGAGCGGTACCAGCTACGCCTGAATCTGCACACAAGGTGCAGGGAGTAAAGTGAGTACTCTAACTCCGTGAGTAACAAATGTAAATAACGACTGAAAGTAAGAAAACACATAAAAAATAAGGCATTCTATACTGAAGCAGTAAAAATCACTTAAAAACAGTAAAATAGTGAAGAGTCAAGTAAATCCCTTTTCAACAAGAAAAACAAGTAATTGACAGGTAAGTAAACAAATAGAAGTTCGCCCCTCAGGCACAGTATCAACAAATCCGCCCATCGAGCAACATCTCAGAACAGTACTAGCCCCTCGGGCTCAATCTTAGAACAATATCAGCCCTTCGGGATCGATCTCACATCATAATGGGTACTCGTGCTCACTGGGGGTGTACAGACTCCGGGAAGGGCCCCTTACGGCCCAAGCGCAATATCAAGCCATCTCGTGGCATCAAATCTAGTCTCCCGGCCTCATATCAATCAAGCCACCTCGTGGCGTATATATACATCTCAGGCCCTTGTCCTCACATCAGTATTAGTGTATCCTCACAACTAGGCCCTCGGCCTTACTCAGTCCAAAAATTATCACAAGCCCCTCGAGCAATAGTAAATCAGTATTTCTCAGCCCAAAACATCATTTACAAATATCATTTAAGTCTCAAAACTAAGAAAAAATGGCTGAGTAGTAAAACAGTGGAAAATAACATGATTGAGTTCAAGTAATAAGTCAAAACAGTGAGGAAATAGTAATAAAAATCTCCGAAGGGTTCAAACAGTTGGCACCAAGCCCAAATATGGCAATCAGCCCAATTCATGATGATAGCAAATAAGTTTCAGGCAAATACGTGGTAAAATCATCAATCGGGACGGACCAAGTCACAATCCCCAATAGTTCACGGCCCCACGCTCGTCATCAAGCGTGTGTCTCACCTCAATATAGCACTACAATGTGCAAATCCGGGGTTTCAAACCCTTAGAGCATCATTTACAATCATTACTCACCTCGAACCGGCTAAATCTCTAACTCGCGATGCCTTTGCCCCTCGAATAGGCCTCCACGCTTCGAATCTATCCAAAATCAGAAAGAATACGTCACAATATGCTAAGGGAACAAAGCCCAAGCGAAAAATACCAAAAATCCCGAAATTGGCAAAAACCCGAGCCCCAGCCCACGTCTCGAAAATCAAAAATTTTCACATCAATAGATTTCTTATCTCCCCATGAGTTTATACATATCAAAATTTCTCAAATCCGACCTCAAATGGTCTCTCAAATCCACAATTAAAGGCCTAAGTTCTCAAGCCCTAGTTTCCCAAATTTTAACCTTTAATTTCCATAATTTCTAGCCCTAATTCATGAAATAATAGCATAGGAAGGAGTTTTAGGTCAAAATTCCTTACCTCAAAGAAGTTCTCTTGAAATCCCTTTCTCAAATCGCCTAAAAAGCTCTCAAGCCGAAGTCAAAAATGGTGAAATATCCCAAAAATTCGCGAAGAACCCTTTTGTACTTTCTGTCCAGTCAATCCGCATATGCGGCACCATTGCCGCTTCTATAGAGGAGGCTTCATCATTTCATAACCCAATACCTTATTCAACATTTCACTAAAGTTCTTTTCAGACATGATCTTCGGTAGATTGATGATATAGATGTTCAATAAATTTATTTAATTGATACTTTGGTGGATCTGTTCAATGAATCATTATCAACCTCAATGTTTGAGAAGGTGGTGTACGGGATTGGAATAAATCATTTCCGAAAAGTAAAGTTATTTCTAAAAAATAAAGTGATATTTATCATGAGGGGAGGAAAATATACCTTGTACTCTTTTTAGCTTAGCTACAGTTTTATTCCATTGGGTTTTTCTAGCAAAATTTTTAATGAGGCAGCAAGCAATGCGTATTACATTATATGTGTACTCTTTTTTCTTCACTAAAAATTTTTTTCCCATAAGATTTTTCCTAGTAAGGTTTTAATGAGGCACATTATCTATGGAAATCCAAAGGGGAGTATTATAAAATATTGAATTATGGTGGATGTCCATAACCACCAAAGGAGTAATGCTCACTACTCTTCTCCATTATCTCCATAACTCCCACTACTCTAATACTTATGGAATTATGATTGTAACTCCATAATCTCCCCCATGATCTTCCTCCATGATCTCAAATGCTTAATGGCATGTTTAATGACATGCTAAGGTATTCTTTGGTATTACCTCTATGTATTATTATAAATAAAGGATGAGAAGTGATATTGTATATGCTTGAAAAATATACTTAAATACATGGAAGAAATAAGAATCTCTCCTCTCTTTCTCTTAGCTTGTTTTTCCTTGTTCTATATTATTGTTTTGACCTATACTTCATAACATTTTTTTTAAAATAAAGACCTAATTATAAAAATGTTTTCTTTCGTAACTTGTTATTAGGCATATAATAATAACTTGAGTTCTATACCGTACTCTCACCTAGTTGCATGATTTTGTAGAGTCAGTCCTCTAAATTTATCATTTCTTAATTAAACACCTTTCATTGGTTAGAATACATGTTTTAAATGTCTCTATTGATTGACCATGCCTATGTGGACCTATGTGGCTTGAATAAGATCCATTCAACTTAATTAGAGTCTTTGATTCGAGTCTTAAGAAAGAAAAAGCTAATCTTACAAATCCACATTAGCTAAGTAAGTGAGTTTCTAAAATTGGATGCATATAGCAAAATATGTATTGTTAATACACGATTTTTATTTTGTATTCTACGATACATACAATAATACGCAGATTCTCT
Organism: Nicotiana sylvestris; assembly: GCF_000393655.2. NCBI lineage: Eukaryota > Viridiplantae > Streptophyta > Magnoliopsida > Solanales > Solanaceae > Nicotiana > Nicotiana sylvestris. Next base: position 71,279,855 of record NC_091062.1, read on the forward strand.
TTATAGCTTACCGTATATTAGTAATGCTGGTCTTTAGTCAAATAAACGCCACATAAGTAATTATGCAGAAATTACCTTTTTTATGTGACAAATCAAATATTGTATTACTTATGTGAATTTTTATGTATGAATTATTTTCATTAATGTGGTTGTATACGGTCAAAATCGGGCTTGCTCTTTTCATGATTGATCGAGACCGGGGTATGGCAGGCCAAGGTTCGATCCCATGTCATACCGGATTGTGACACGATGTTAGATTTCCAAGCTCGTGACTTAGGAACCGATTTAGATCAAGACCAACTAAGATCGAGACCAAATGGGATGGAAATCGAGCAAGATCGAGGGAAGCCTGCCACGCCAAATAAAGGAAAGCCAAGATATCCGCGATGGGGCGAGGATCACAGCAGGAATCTCGGTACGTATCAAGAAGAGGCCGATTAATCGGCTAATCATGGGATTTCTTACTGTATTTAGAATTTTGTATTAAGGGTAAGACTCTCTTGCTATATAAAGGGTGTTTGATCATTTGTAAAACATATCATATTCACGCTACATAAAGTAATATACTGTCTTTCTCTATGCTCTTAATACTCTGTTATTCTGTTCATACTTCCAGTAAAATACTCGTTTGATTCGAAGGCGACCTAGCTCGAGGATCAAAGCTATACATCTATTTTGGTTTGCTTTATTTATATTTTCTGTTAATTTTAAAAACAATATTGTGTTTTTCTCAGTTTGTGCCAAGTGACATCACGTTTTCTTAAAACTACAATACAAATTCAATTGTTATCCATTTTTAGGGTAAACAATTTGGCACCCACCATGGGGCTAAGGATAGTAGTGATTGCCTGGTACAAATTTTCATAACACATACTATTTTACATTTGTTCTTTGAAGTATCTTTGATTACAGGATCAAAAAATGTCAAACTCTCAGTCAGCAGCTCAACACATTGACAATGATCTCAGCCACCACAGCGAGAATGAGAACATTGCACCAGGAAACGATGTACCCCCTGCTGGCCTCGATGGAATTCCAGTTGTAGATCCAATCGATGTCAGTTCGCATGTAGCCATAAATGAAAATTTGGCCGTCCATCCCAAAAGCAGCATTCACGGGGGTACCCGATCAGCTACTCAGAACACACATGGCGGTGAAGATGGTGGGATCATCCTTCGTGTGATCTTCAAAATGTTGCAGGCCCAACAGGCAGCAATAGCCCAACTCCAAAATTAGAACTACACACCAAGCAGGGTCGAACTCAAGCAATCTCAGGAAGTTGTACACATGGTCGAATCAACTTCTAGGAAATTGAATGAGACGAAATCGGAGACCAATCCTGGTATCATAAAAATGCTCGAAGAATTGACAAAGCAAATTGAGACAGGGGAAAAAGAAGATTGAGGAAAATGATAAGAAGGTGGAAACCTATAATTCCAGGGTCAACCAATTCTCGGGGGCACCACCGATATTGAAAGGACTAGATTCCAAAAAGTTTGTACAAAAACCTTTCCCCCCAAGTGCGGCTCCGAAGCCAATCCCCAAGAAGTTCCATATGCCCGAGATTCTTAAGCATAACGGGACAACTGATCCAAATAAACACGTCACATCCTACACGTGTTCTGTTAAAGGAAATGAATTGGAAGATGACGAGATCGAATTTGTCTTGGTGAAAAAATTCGGGGAGACTTTATCGAAGGGTGCTATGATATGGTATCATAATTTACCGCCTAATTCTATTGACTCTTTTGCTATGCTTGCAGATTCTTTTATAAAGGCACACGCCGAGGCCATTAAGGTCGCAACAAGAAAGTCGGACCTTTTCAAGGTAAGGTAGAAGAATAATGAGATACTCAGAGAATTCGTATCTCGATTCCAAATGGAACGAATGGATTTGCCACCGGTCACCAACGATTGGGCTATTCAAGCTTTCACTCAAGGTCTCAATATTCAAAGTTCCATAGCTTCACAGCACTTGAAGCAGAATTTGATCGAATATCCAGCTGTGACTTGGGCCGATGTACACAATCGGTATCAGTCGAAGATCAAGGTCGAGGATGATCAACTAGAGGCTCCTTTTGGGTCCGTTTATCCTAATAGGCCTGTGGATAGAATCAAAAGGGATATCGTCCGAGAACCAATGTCGAATAGAGATCGATACCAACCATATAATAGAGATCGTAGAGGCAGTGAGTCTGGGCAAAACTCTGCACGGAATGCGAGGAGAAATGATCGAGGTCAAAGTTCATGGAGACTCATGAGCAAGAGTGGTTTTGATAGGGATGCCAGGCCCAAAGAAGCACCGTGATTGTTAGAATATAACTTCAATGTAGATGCATCCGCCATTGTATTAGCCATCGGACATATCAAAGATACTAGATGGCCTCGACCTCTGCAGACCGATCTGGCCCAGAGAAATACCAACCAAATATGCAAGTATCATGGCACTCATGGCCATAAAATAGAAGATTGCAGATAGCTGAGGGAGAAGGTAGCCCGGTTGTTCAATGAGGGACACCTTCGAAAATTCTTAAGCGATCGGGCCAAGAATCACTTCAAAAATAGGGATTCAAACAGACAGAACGAGCAAGAAGAGTTATACCACGTGATTCATATGATCATTGGAGGGGTCGATATTCCTCAAGGACCAGTATTGAAACGCCCAAGGGGTTGATCCCAAGGGAGAAGCGAACTCATGATTACGACCAGAAGGAATCTTGTCTTTCAATGACGAGGATGACGAAGGGATCATACAACCCCACAATGACGCACTGGTAATATCTGTACTTATGAATAAGACTCAAGTTAAATGTATTTTAATTGATCCAAGTAGCTCGACTAATATTATCTGATCGAGGGTCGTAGAATAGCTCGGCCTATAGGATCAAGTTGTGCCCCCGGCCCGAGTACTAAACGTCTTCAACGTGGTGCGTGAAACCACCAAAGGCGAGATAATTTTGCCAGTAAACGTGGCTGGGACCATCCAAGAAATGAAGTTCCATATTATCGGGGGCGATATGAGGTATAATGCCTTATTCGAGAAACTGTGGATCCACAATATGAGGGCAATGGCCTCAATCCTTCATCAGGTTCTAAAGTTCCCGACGCTAGAGGGAGTCAAAACAATCTATGGGGAGAAATCCGCCACCAAAGAAATGTTTTTCGTCGATGAAGTGATACCGATATCGGCGATCTCATCAATGAAAGGTCAAATTCAAAGGGAAAACAAGAGGTCAATTAGCAACCGATTGTGAAAGAAATTTTTTTCTTTTTTTGAAGGACTATTTTTGTTACGGATTTCGGACGTCTCCGAGCGGTGTTTAATTGGCCGTAGCCTTTTAGTTTAGGATCTTCCCATTGGGCTCATTTTGCCATTTTATTTTATCCGAGCTTGCTCGAGATAACAGTCCCCGAGTAGGGTAGCCATGGCCTTTAGAAACCGGGGAGTTGCCTAGTAGGTCTTTCGTCCCCGAAGCTCAATAATTCAATCTGTTTGAGTTTTGTTTTTCAGACGGCATTCCCCGAGTGTGGGAGTGATTATCCGAACTCTTGTTATAATCGGCCCTTGATCCCATTTTCTTAAGAGATCGAAAGTATGGATCATAAAGTAGATATTTTTCCAAGACATTAGATTGTTGTAAGGAAAGTAATTCTCTTTATTCTTGTCAAAAATAGTCACACATACATACATGTTTTATGTCAGGGCTTGAGCAATCTATGTGGGCACAATTTGTTTTGACAGTTTCGCCCTTACAATAAATCCTACCTATTGAGACCCTTCCATTTCGAAATAATTTCCTTGCTAGAACAATTCAATATCCGAGGGTAATCTCCCCCAATATTCGAGGTTGATTGTAGAGAAATCTTGGATACTATAAACACAGTCCTTGATACTGATTCATGATCAGCCTTCAATTCTAAGTTAGCACGATCCACTGTTGCCTCGTTAAAAACCTTGCCAAAAAACCCAATTGGGACAAAAATGGTTCAAGGGAAAAAGAGTGCAATGTGCGCTTTCTAAAGGCTTCGTGCTGCTCATTGTTGATAAACTGCAAATGTTAGTCAAGAAATAGAAAGAATTGAAACGGAGTCGTACCTCAGCAGTAATATCATTTGAGATGAGTTACGTTCCAATTGTTGAGTAGTAGTTCTTCGTCTATCGTTCCGAGCTTATAGGATCCTTTCTATGTGATCTCAAGAATTTGGTATGGTCCTTCCCAGTTCGGACCCAATTTCCCTTCATTTGGAATTTAGGTGTTTAATGTGACCTTACTCAGTACCAAGTCCTCGACATTAAAATATCGAAGGTTGGCCCTTTGATTGTAATACCTTTCGATCCATTATTTCTGGGAAGCCAATCGAACAAAGGCAGCTTCACGTCGTTCATCTAATAGCTACAGGCTCGTATTCATGGCCTTGTCATTTAATTCCTTCGTCACATATCAGAATATGATGATTGGCTCACCGACTTCGACTAGTATTAAAGCTTTGGTGCTATAAATCAAAGAGAATGGGGTAGCTCCGATACTAGACTTCGAAGTTGTGCGATACGCCCAAAGGACTTGGGGCAAGATCTCTCTCCATTTTCCCTTGGCGCCGGTCAACCTTTTCTTGAGGTTTTAGATTATGGTTTTGTTGGTCAATTCAGCTTGTCCATTCCCATTAGGATATAGGGTGTTGATAAGACCCTTTTGATCTTGTGGTCTTCGAGAAATTTGGTCACTTTGCTACCAATAAACTGTTTTCCGTTGTCACATGCAATTTCGGATGGTATTCTGAATTGACATATGATGTGGTCCCAAATGAAGTCAATACCTTCTTTTTCCCTAATCTTATGGTATGCCTGTGCTTTAACCCATTTAGAGAAATAGTCAGTCATAAACAAAACAAATTGAGCCTTACCTGGTGCTGATGGAAGAGGACTGATGATGTCTATCCCCCACTTCATGAACGGCCATGGGGATAAGACCGAATGGAGTAGCTCCCCGGGTTGATAAATCATTGGTGCATGTCTTTGTCACTTGTCACATTTTCGAAAAAAATCTTTTGCATCTTTCTCCATGTCGATCCAATAGTATCCGGCTCTGATTATTTTGTAGACTAATGATTCGACACCGGAATGATTTCCGCAATTGCCTTCATGGACTTTCCCTTAGAACATATTCGGTATCTCCTGGTCCCAAAAATATTGCTAACGGACCATCGAACATCCTTCTGAACAAGGTCCCATCTTTGGACAAAGTGAATCATGATGCCTTTGTGCATAAGGCTCTCGATTCTTTTGAATCTGAGGGAAGCTTTCCGTTCTTCAAATATTCTATGTATTTGTTTCTCTAGTCCCAGGTTAAACTTGTGTAGTTTATCTCGGTGTGACCTTCTTCGACCACTGATTTTATAAGTTGTACGACAACACCCGAATTGAGTTCGTTGTCTTCGACCGATGACCCTAGATTTTCGAGGGCATTGATAACTATGGATTCTAGCCTATCTTATTCTTTTTTTTGCTTAGGTTTTGGATAAAAAATGTGTAAAAGTATTCCCAAAAACTAACTTATTGTGCTTGATTGCAGGGTTTGGTCAAAATGAGGCAAAAAAGCCATAACCAACTTATGAAGGAGTTAAAATTGCACAAGTTCAAAGCTGAGATAAAAGCGCTGACCGCATAAGAAAAGAGCGGCCGCTGAAGGTCCACTGCTAAAGCGGCCACAATTACGCTGACAACAGAATTGAGGTTCAGAGAAGGCATTTTTAGGTACAATAGAGACCGCTGACCGCGATAAAATAGCGTGGCAGTGGAATATCTGACGTAGCCACGGTACAAATTCCGCTGAGGGCGAAATAGAGATTCAGAGGCCTTGAAATATGAGCTCAAGTGACGAATGCAACCCGCAAACATTTTATGCGGCCGCAATTGAAACCAACACTGATGCGGCAGAATTTATGCCGTCCACGAAACCTAGCTCAGTCCCAGTCCAAAATTGAAGAAACGTGGAACGCGCTTGTTTTTGCACGGCCGCGAAAGTTCGTACGCTGATGCGCCCAGTATTCCGCTGACAGCGGAACCTCCGTAGGGGTATTTTTGTCCAGTAATTTTAGCTGTGTATAAATAGATCTTTTTCACATTTTAGGGTATCTTTTGTATCGGGGAGCTCATGAGCAGTCGTACTTTACCACTTTGAGTAATTTTAGAGTAGTTTTAGCTTATATTCTTAAATTTTAGTCTTGTAATCAACTTTTATGGCTTATATTTCATCTTCATCTTTGATTTCTACCTTGATTATGAGTAGCTAAACTCATTAGCTAGGGTTGTGACCCAACCTTAGTGTGAGTATTTAATGGGTCTTCAATTTTAGGGCTTAATTGTTTTTGGGTTAGTGATATTTAGCTTGATTCATGCTTTAATTGTAAAATTAGTAGTTGAAAACACTAATTCGTGCCTTTATGACTTAGACTCTTCTTGAGAAAGAGGGACTAAGTATAGAAAAATTAGGCTAACAAGGAATTGGGGTGCATTCAAGAGATTGATAGCCCCAATTAAAGAGTTAAACCTAGAGATAGTAATACCCGACTTGAGCCAATTTTACTTGCATTGTCTCCATACCCATTTGGGCTTGAGAAAGCAAATTAGGGCAAAGTCACTCAAACTATCAAGAGGTATAGAGTGAGTAATTTTGTGTAAAAGTTATATCACGACCCCAAATATAATAAGCTTTGTCCTAAATTTTAGATCCCGTTAGATACTCGCCTAGGTGTAAGTCACTTCCCTTGTAGTTTTTATCATTTGAGAAAACTTTTACAAATATATTTTACTTAGATTATTTTCAGCAATCAATAGCATTAAAAGTAGAATAGTAACAAATCCAAAACATGGTTAGCAGTGCAATTAAAAGCAACACGCATAACTAGATTAGATAGAAACCCAACTCCCAATCAATTAACTCCCTATGAAAATCGATCCCGACCTTTTGGGTAAAAGCTGCATCGACCACTCATTACCATTATATAGTGGTGTAGGGTTGGAGCCGATCACTTTTTGGCATCGTTGCCAGTTTTGGCTATCTATATAACTAGTTGTGTGTCTTGTTTTTCTTTCCTTTTGTTTTACTAACTTGTGTGAGTAAATCGATTCAGGTACAAAATGGCAAATAATAATCCTATCGGAAATGTTCTCCCGGGGGAGGAAGTAGATGATAATGCTAAAGATGAGGTGCCTCTAGTACCTCAAGCTCAAAGAAGAGGCCGCCAGGCTAATGAAAACATTCCAGACCCTCCCCCAGCTCCTCCATGAGTAGCTCCTAGGGTGCTTCCAAATGAAGGGTACGCAAGTGCAATTGTCCCACCTCGGATCCGGGCGGGCAATTTATAGATTACAAATGTCATGTTAATCTTATTGGAGCAAAGAGGGTACTTCACAGGCACTCCCCATCAGAATGCATATAAAAATCTAATGGGCTTTGTGGATACCTGCTATCGCGCCCCCTTTTTCCTTTGCGGAGTCCGGGTTTCGACATTCATTGGGAACGACTCGTTTCCTTTTGGAATTGGGTATTTGAAGAGTCGCCACCTAACGGATTAAGGTGCGCTAGGGAACCTAGAGCAATTAACTCATGTAACCAGTTTGCATTACCAGAGATTAGGGTAAGGGCTCGAAATAACCTTGAAGGGAAGGTGTTAGACACCCCTCGCAGTCCACAATGGTGGGTCCCGACCGAACTTAGTTATGTGAATTAGTCATTAATAGGTAAACAGTCTAAGCACACATATATAATCAAGGAAGTTTAGATGGTCCAAGCATACATATATAAAGTAAGGAAGGGAAGTCCTAATTTGGTTAGCCTATAGGATCAATTTGTGCAATGCCCGATAATCCTCCTCAACTAGAGGGGCTACACATGACATTATCGCGCAGGTCATCATATCCTTTTACTACCCATTACCCTCCCCTTAGTGGTTATATAAGCGAGTTTAATTAACGAACTCTAGGTGTGCTTTACCCGTCCTTTCCTTGTGGTCCCGGAGGCGTTTGGGACCTCTATACTTAGGCAGTTCTAGACACTCCTAAGGTATTTAAAAGGTAAAATCTAAGCGACAACAAAGAACAAGTAGGACTATCACATAGGGAAGCAATTAGGGCTCATGTTTGCCTCCACGTATAAACAGATACATAGCACGTCTCACACAATTGATTTTAATGAAATTCAGAAGGCCCTAGAACATGATATCTAGATGAGCATCACAAACACAGAATATGCAGCATTTGTTTAAGAGCAAAGTGGCAGAACTCTAATTAGCTTTCTTATTGATTTTATAGCCTATTAAACCCGGACAATTTCACATATAAATAGAACCCAATTTCACAGTTATAAGACCATTAATTACCTAAGGCTTGCCTAGGCGTGAGTCTGTATGCAATCATAATTCTGGGAATTGGCTAAGACAACTTGAAGTCATTGAATCCTATAGGCATACTGAATTAGGTGATTAATGTTACATAACCGATTTTCATGTTTATACTAGAACATAATATCTATTTTGGTTTGTTTTAAAACCTTTTATTCAGACAGTTATTCATCTAAACAACATAGATGCAATCTGAAGCAAATGCAAACAGAGTCCTAAGGCAGGATTTCTAGATGGTCATTTTATCAAACGTGATTATAGCAGTAGTTTAATGACATGATTTACAGGTGATAACAACTTATGCAGAATTAGAAATGAAGTGATGAACTATAACATGTTTTCTAATATGCAAAGGCAGTAAACGTGAACATCCTAAGGTAGGATTTCTAATGCAAAGAGCATAGACCTATGACATGTTTCTAATGCAAGTAACATAGCATATCGACCTAAAGCATGATTTCTATCATAATATCAACCCAAAGCAGGAAATTCATATATATATATAAACCTAAGAGCATGATTTCTATTGCAGATCACATATATGAACCTAAAAGCATGATTTCTACCCGATTTCCACAAAAATCATGTATGAACCCCACCCTTTTTTACTAATTGCCCCAATATCTGTTTACAAATAATGTTATTACAGACCAGAATCAAATGAATAACATAAGTAAATGAAACTATACTGTAGGGAGCCTAAATCAGGCCCAAAGTAAACCTGGGGATGCCAGGCCTTCAACATAGTCTCAGAAGCCAAAGATCTCATAGCCAATAATGTGTCTTGGTGTGTCAGAGTTACCTAAGGACCTCAGGGATCCTGGGCAGTGCTCACACCAAGACCTATCTCAAGTAGGGGATTGATTATGTGCAGTGTGGAAGGGACAACCCTGGTATGCCAGAGTGCAGGGGGATCTCAAGGATCCCTAAGTAGTACACATACCAGAGGGGCAGAACTTAAATAATCTAAGAGTAGAAGTGAGAGTGCTTGACATAAAACAATGTTGAAATAAACTTTCAGGAGTGAAAAAGGTTTTCAGGAATAGACACAGTTTAGAGAAAATACTAAGAGTGAAAAATAGTTTTGAGATCAATTCTGAGAAGAGCAATCACACAAACTTAGAATGCTTAGAATCACAATTATTCAACAATCAGCTTTGCAAATAGGGGTCAAGGGGGTTGGGACATAGAGAGTCCAAACATACAACAGGGTCTAGGGGAGCATATGGAGCAACAACTATACAAAACAAATAGGAATCTAATAGTTCAGAGACTTAACAAATTAGTCATGATAAGAAACAATTAGGACATAGTCATATTGAAGACAAAGTGTGTGCTCATTAGGATCAACCAAGTACATTAGACAACTAAATTATCAACATGACTAAACCAATTAAAGAGACTAAACAGGGGCTGAATAAATATGCTAGTAGAATATCAAACAATCAAGTAAGACTTAGGCATGCTGACTACACATTTAACAAGAGAAGGCAGAATTTAAACATGCTGACTAAAACAGTAAACATGGAAACAAATTGAGTAACTAGTACAGGAACAAGCATGAATGTATAGACATGGAACACATAAAGTTGAGATTCAAAAATTAGCTAGAGACATACCAATTAAAGAAGAAAATGCATAATGTAAAACACAGGTGCAATTCCACTATCTAGCCTCGGCTTTCAGCCAGTTAGACCAACAGTTAGCATAAGTAGCAAAAGAAGAGAGAGTTTTGAATGTATGCGTGTGTATTCTGAAACTATGTGTTCGTGCATTGAATGGAGCAGAATGATAGTGCTTATATAGCAGTTCAAGAGTATAGCCAAAATAAGGTAAAGGAATCAACATTCAGTCAATTAAGGAAATCATAGGATCACAGAATCCAATCGCATAAAGGAGTTCAGAATAGACTCCTTAATTAGGGGTAATTGATCAAATGGTAATAATAGGGGTCTAATTAGGGAAAGAATCCCAATCATACCATGTAAAGGAATCAGTAAGAATCCACAAAACTATGCGGATAGCTTATTAAGGCTAGGCAGGTAAATATTGCAAATAAGGTAAAGGAAGTAATCAAATAATCAATCAATCTTTACAAGGGACAGAAAATCAAGGAGTTATTCCCATAAATGACTCGGATTGAGTTTTAAATAAGGCAAGGAGTGGGTTTAATAGTCAGTTAGGGTTAGAGCCCATAAATCAAGCAATCAATCACACGAATAAGGCAATCATAGGTAATTAAAGACCAATCAAAGGTCAGTTAACCCATAAATAGGCAAGAGATGTAAATTAAGAGCCTCGGGATTAAGGGAAACAAATAGAAATCAGTAAATTACTTTAGTAAACAAATGAAACCCTAGATAATTAGGCTAGTCAATTAATTATTCCAACAATAACAGACAAGACGTTGATATCAAACAATGAATAGTCAGTCAATTGAACCAGAAACATAATCATGCGAGAAAGATTAAACAAAACATGAGGATCTCAGAAAACCTTTTGCAAAAACAGAAGAAGTATAAAAACCCTAATTTTAAAACACTTAAGGTTGATTGATAGTATAGAAATCAAATGAACCTTAAAGAAAACAACCATGGAAACTAGAAACACTTCAAATGGGCAGGGATTCAGACAACAACTAACAAAGAAACCAAAAAATCCTAGAATAACATAGTGCTGAAAATCGATTAACAGTAAGGAAGTAAGAGAACCTTAAAGAAAATCAGTGATGAACTCAGAATTGCTCCAAATCTTCAAAGATCTGAACCGATTCAAGTCCAATCATTAGGTTTTTGAAGAAAAAAAGAAAGGGTAAAGGGAAATCGGGTCTTGAACTAGAGATTTGAACCGTAGAACATCGATAGAAAAAGCACTCACAAACCATCGACGGACTCTCTGAGGGTCTTGGGCAAGATCTGGACTAGATCTCTTCGAGACCTTTCCATGAAATCACAAAAACGAGCAACAAGGAGATGTAGGGGACAAGTAGAAGTCTCAAATAGCCATGGGAATCCATGGATCGAGTGGGAATCGGAGGGGTTGGGGATGGTTTGGGTGGCGGCGGCTAGGGTTAGGGTTGGGGTCTCAGAGAGACGGAGAGCAGAGGAGTTTTAGGGCGGCTGTTTGTATCAAATGAATTAGGTTAGGGGGGTCGTTGGGTTAAAAATGGTAAGAAATGATAATGGTCGTTGATCTCTGTGGTCAACAACAAGGATTTAGAGGGTTTGGGGCCGGGTTTAATTTGATTTGGGCCTGGTCTTAATGGGTTAGTGACCTGGGGGTTAAAATTGGGCTGTTCAATTAGGCTAGATCTGAAAATAAGAGGGCTATTTATTAAATACCCAAGTAATTGAATAAAAATTATTTTATAAAATAATTAACAATGAGAAAAAATAATTTTCATGCATAGAAGTGCTTTAAAATAATTATTCAATAATTTAAAAATATAATAGACCAATTTTTGGTACAATAATACAGTGATGTATGCATGGGCTATAATTGAAAAATTATTGCAATTGTAACCAAAAGGTATAAATCTGGCCATTTGTGAAATAATTTGAACTTAATATGGCTATAAGTAGCAAAATTAAGTCAATGAAATGTTATAGAGACATTTGTGATACAATTTTGTAATTGTTTATATAAATAAAATACTAGAATAAATTAATTTAAAAATAAAGAAATTATGGAAAAATATCAATTAACGCTAATGCATAGTTTTGAAGGTATATATGCACTTTAAAAATATTATAGGGAAAAATTGGGTATCACACCTGCTGGGAAGCAAATAGACAAATGTGTCGGAGGATGCATTGAGACTGAGATTGTTCCCTTTTTCACTTAGAGGGAAAGCTTTGGACTGGTTCGAAAGACTCCTCAACCATTCCATCACTACGTGGGATGAGTTGGCCGACAAGTTTATAGCCAAGTTTTTCTTACCGGGACATATGGATGTATTATGGGATGCGATCTTAGCATTTAAACAGGAACCAAATGAACCCCTTCATTAGATCTGGGATAGATATAGAACTATGGTCAAGGAATGCCCCAACAATAATAAGACTGAAGCAATGATCCAACAGACATTTTATCGGGGAATAAACATGACCAATCAATGTCTGGTAAACCGGTTAGGAGGGAGTAATTTTATGAAGCTACCTTATGTTGAGGCCTGTGAGATTCTTGATGAGATGGCTCACACTTCCTCAACCTGGCAGAGTCGGGCAAATGTTCCTAAGAGGGACCCTCATGTCCTAAATCTTCCCAAGGAACTTCAAGATCACGGACAAGCCATAACTGAGTTGACAACAACCATGAACCAATTAGCCAAAGCACATCTTCAGCAGATTCAAAGACCAAAGCAAGTAAACGCAATGGAAGGGGTTAATCTATTGGTAAATAAGAGGAGACAACATGGTCAACAAATGCAAGTCAGTCATGATCAATATGAGTAAGGTAGTAGTGGTTACAACCAAGATGATGGGTATGCTGAGCAAAGTGAAGAGGTTTTGTATGGCAACAACTATCAAGGACAATCGGGTAATGCTCCAAATCAACAATGGATATTGTGAGCACGTGATTTTTGTTTTTCGCGACAATCACTCCAAAAAGAAACGAAAATAATAGCAATTGGTCTTGCTATACAATTTCTGGATTTTTACGTGGCACTTTGTTAATTATTTATTATTTTGGCCCATTTTTATTTTATTAAAACAAAATATAAAAAATGTGTGTCATGCGTAGTTTAAACCGTAGTCCGGTTATTAAATGGAAAATCATAAATATGCATCTTTGTCCTGATTGTTGCCTTGTTTGATTTTACCTACTTTAAATATTTTAATATATGTGTGTAAAATAATGGTATTGAGTGTTTAATTAATGAATTTTAATTTAGTTTAATTAGGTTTTTGTTTTTAAAATAAAAACAAATAATATATAGAAGAAAAGAGTGCAAAAATTGGCTTGAAATCGAGTTGGGCTTGCTCCCATTTCAAAATCTGAGGCCCAAATCAAGCCCAGAACGTGAGCTTGCCCCAGTCCAGACCAGCCGACCTCAGGAACGTCCAAACGACGTAGTTTCGATTTGGTTTGATCTGGGCCGTTGATCTCAGAATGATCAACGGCCAAGATCACATTCCCCATACCCACTAACGAACCCGACCCGTTCAAACCCGGACCAACCCAACCCCTTGCATTCGAAACGACACCGTTTCCCACCAGTTGAAAGATCCTGGCCCTTCATCTCGCCTCATCCGACGGCCAGGATCTATCTATCCACTAACTATATAAGCCTATAACCATTACCCTGCCCCCCTATCCAAACCCCCATGCCTTAGTCGTCCCCTCCACAGACCTCAATCCCCCAAATCCTAGCTGCCTCTGTACACCTTCACCATGAAAGCCGGCGGCATGGACGCCGGTGACCCCCTCCTTGACACCATAGGACCACCTCATTACCCTGAGCATAGATCTGTTATCCTTTTCCCTCGAATCAGATCCTAGTTGCTTGAATCTTCATTTGAAGATTCGAGCAGAACCTCAACTTACACCGATGTACCCCAGTTTCATACCAGATAGTCCCCGGACCTCCCTCGTGACCAAACCATGCTTGGTTTGGTCCGAATCTAACCACGGGAACCTAGATCCCAAATCTACCACCTAGGTTTCCTCGTGACTGACTTATGTCTGTTTGAGCCAAGTGATTAGGGTCTAATGGACCTTAATCGAAGTGTTTCTCATTTGAGAAACACTTCGATTAAATTCCGTTCAACCCCAAGAAAGGTCTATTCAAGTCCAGCTAAGGCTTTCTGATTTTTCGGGGATTTAAGGTAAGTTTGTTTTTCCTTTTTCTTTATTCAGTCCATGTGTTGATTAAAGGTCTGTTCGTTGGCCAAATGTCTTGTTTAATTTGTGTTTTGAATTTTACCAACTGAATCCTGTCCACCTTGCTTGAACCTCTGTGTTAGCTATAACAAGCCATCTCATGGCATAAGAAATTAGGCCTTTGGCCTCTCATATATCACAAATCAGTACAACATGTTGCGGCACGCAGCCCGATCCCATGATATCCTTACCACATAGGCCCTTGACCTCACTCAATTAGAATCCTCTCAAACCACTCAAGCTAACAGTTTAACAGGACGCTCAGCCCAAAATATCATTTATAGTATCAAAACTAAGTAAATAAGGCTGAGTTATGAAATCAGCAAAACACAGCATGATTGAGTACAAATATTAAATCAAAACAGTGAGGAATAGTAGTAAAAAGCCCCTAAGGGTCAAATAGCTTAGCACAATGCCCAAATATGGTATTCAGCCCAAAATATGGTAATACTTTCCAAACACAATAGTATCAAATAGTTATTAGTCAAATATGCGACTTAATAGTCGTACGGGACGGACTAAGACGCAATCCTCAACGGTTCACACCCCCACACTCGTCATCTAGCGTGTGCGTCACCTCAAAGTAGTGAAACGATGTGAAATCCGGGGTTTCATATCCTCAGGACAATATTTACAGTCATTAGTTACCTCAAACTGGACAAAACTCTAGCCCGTGATGCCCTTGCCTCTCGACTCGGCCTCCAAATGCTCTGAATCTAACCAAAATCAATATCAAAGCATTAATACATGTTAAAGGAACAATGCCCATGCAAAAATTATCAAACTAACTCAAAAATTCCGAAATTAGCCAAACCCGACCCTTGGGCCCACGTCTCGGAGTCCAACAAAAATCATGAAACCAGAAACTCCTTTCACTCCCGAGTCTATGTATACCAAAAGCATCAAAAACGGACCTCAAATGGCCCCTCAAATCCCCAATTCAAACTCTCCAATTTCAAGACCTAATCCCCCAATTTGCACCCTTAAATCCCACAAATTTCATGTTTAATCAACTGAAAATCACCATAGAATCGAGTTTTAGATTCAAAAACATTACCTCAACGAGTTTCCCCTTAAATACCTCTTCAAAATTCTCTAAAAGCTCCAATCCCGTCTTCAAAAATGGTGGAAATGGGAAAACATTCGCGAAGAGTTTAATTTATACCTTCTGCCCAGGCATTTCCGCATCTGCGGCCCAATTATGTACCTGCGGGACCGCACCTTCGGTCCAAATGCCGCATCTGCGCATTTCACTTAAGTCTCCAACTTCCGCACCTGCGCCCCAGGCCTCGCACTTGCGAGCTCGCAGGTGTGGTCCAATCCTCCGCTCCTACAACAAAATCCACATCTGCGGTTGCTTCCCGCATCTATGATCATCGCACCTGCAGTCCCCACTCCGCAGGTGCGGAAACATCAGAAGCAGCAGCTTCAGCTGTAAAATCCCACTTCCAAACTTCTCCGTTAACAATCTGAAATCATCCCGAACCCCTCGAGGCCTCAACCAAATATACCAACACATCACATATCAACATATGAAATTATTCGAACCTTCGGAACACTCAAAACAACATCAAAACACCAAATTACCCTAAGATTCAAGCCTAAGAACTTCTAAACATCGAAATTTCGCAAACGATGCCGAAACATACAAAACCCCGTCCGAATGACCTGAAATTTTGCATAAACGTCACAAATGATACTACGAACCTATTCCAACTTCCAAAATTCCATTCCGACCTCGATATCAAAATTTCCACTGCCGACTGAAAATCGCAAAATTTTCAATTTCGCCAATTCAAGCCTAATTCTACCACGGACCTCCAAATCACATTTCGAACGTGCTCCTAAGACCCAAAATCACCTAACGATGCTATCTGAACCATAAAAACCCAATTTTGTTATCATTTACCCACAAGTCAACTTCCAGTTGACTTTTCCAACTAAATAACCAATTTAAGAGACTAAGTGTCTCATTCCACCCGAAGACCACTCCGAACACAACACCACCAACACGATATGATGAAATACAAATGAACAACACACAAGGAAGCAGAAATAGGGGAGATGAGACTATAACTCATGAAACGACCGGCCGAGTCGTTGCAAAGGGCCTCCGGCTGCATTGCTTAATGTTCTACGCGAGGCCTGTGTCAATCCATCCAAAAAGTCCTCGAGTTGTATCCAGAGTTCAATTCCGCTATGTTGACACTTTCGAACTATCTCCTTAAACCTCTCCCATGCTTCAAAATAGTTTCAGTCTATTTTTGCAAAAGTTATGGATTTCTCTTCAAAACTTTCCCGTCTTAGATGAGGAGAAATATTTATCAAGAAATCTTCTAGTCATCTCCTCCCAGGTTCTAATCGATCCATTGGGCAAGCTTCGAAGCCACTGCTTCGCATCATCTTTGAGTGAAAAGGGAAATGCCCTTAAGTACACTACATCTTGTGACATCCCATTGTATTGAAAGATGTTCATAATCTCCTCGAAGTCCATAAGATGTGTGTTTGGATCTTCTTCCATTTTTCCTCTAAAGACACATCATTTCTAAATGGTTTGAAGCAACCCTTGCTTAACTTGAAATTGTTTGTTGCAATTGGAGGTGGTCTAACACTTGATAATCCTTGATTGTAGACCGGTCTAGCATAATCGCCAAGTGGTCTCCCAGGTTTGGGAGCTATATTTCTGAACTAGTCTGCAGTCAAGGGTTGATTTTGAGCAATTCTCTGCGCCCTCTGTTCTTCATAGATAATCTATGCATCTGTAATAGTTGCTTCCTCAGCATCTCGTGCAGTTGTTTCTTGTTGTTGGGATGCCTCTCTTGCAGTCAAGTCTACATTATCATCACCGTTTCCAGTGATAGTTTCTTTGGTTGAGGATTGACCAACCGTTTCTAACGTCTCGATGAAATTTCTTTCCTTCCTCAACTATCGCATTTGTTTTTCTGTATCTGGCTCGTATGGTAGCACTTATTTCGCAGAAGCTCGAGTCATGCACCAAGCTTAACCTGTAACCTGTGCACTGTCAAAGAACATCAACCGTAAATAGAGAAAAATAAAATAAAACGAAAAAAATTCCTAAATTAGCACTACAAACTATTTCAAACATTATTGATTGCCAATCCCCGGCAACGGCGCCAAAATTTGACGAGCTCGAAACACACACTTAAAATTATGCTCACTAATCGAAGATAGTATATTATAATATCATATCCACAGGAATTGGTTTAAACAGTATTCTCATAGTTTCTAGCTTGATTGCTATCCAAGAGGATTAATCGTTGAGATTTATATGATTTCTAACTAAAACTAACAAAGAATCTAAAGCTATTGACTAGTGACAATCAAAATAAGGAATAGCGAAGAAGGTTATCAGTAGGAAAAGATAGGGTTTTGATAGGTTAGGTACAAGACAATTGTTCGGGATCTAACTCTAGATAATTCACTTCTAATGTTCAAGTGAGTCTCTCGAATTCACTCAATTGTTAGTTCAAACGTTCAGTAGAAACTCCTCTCTCGATTAAGTCTCAACCTCACAAGATGAACCAATTTAAGCTCTATAAAGATATGCAAGAATGCATAGTGGATAGGTTTTTAGGAAAACCTCTTTCGATTATTCTCCTAACTAGGTTTAATCAATGATTCAACTAGCCTCTTTCGATTACTAAGAAGAATTAATGAACTCAACCAACAATATAATGCAAAGATATCACAAGTTATGCCTCTCTCAATTACATGAACTAGTGAATATAGATGCAATAACTAAATCATCCAAAAACACTTCAATACATAATACTAGAGTTATAATCTACAAAAAATTATCAATACACCAAATCCATCAAAACCTAAAGGATCTACTCCATAGACATGGAGTAATGCATCATAAATATGATCGACGTATAAGGAAACGTAAATTCAATCCAAACTCGGGTCTTGAGTGAGGAAGGAATGATGAAATCTTTGTTTTTTTTGTTCTTCCAACTCCTCATTAGCTTCCTTAGGTCGAAAGCATGTCAAAAATCTGGAAAATAATATTTTTTCATGTATTTATACCAAGTAGGGTCGGGCTTGGACGAAACCACCCTTTCCTAGCCGAAATAGGACAATAGCTCCAGAAAAAATACATAGGCGTGTCGATGCGCCACGCGAGGCTTTAGTAGGGATTTCCAGAGAGCTTGCAAAATTTATCAGGCTGCCAAAACACACTGATGCAGCACACCACGCGCCGCAACAATGCAAAATCCTTAAAGTCTTGTTTTTTGCTTTATTTTTTATGTCCATATGTGGTCCTCTACCCCCGAATACGATCCCGGCTTAATCCTTTAGGCTTTTACTCGGTCTTCAAAGCTCCAAATAGCTCAAATTAGCTACATAACATCTACATAACTCAGAATCACTCCTACAAGGCATAAAATACATAATAAGTGCAAAACTTGACCAATTAAAGCTCAATACAAGTAAAGTGCAGTAAATTAAAGTGTAATAAGTGACTAAAACACGAGATTATAGCCTACCATCAGAGATAATAAACACGGGAACACCATGAAGGCGAACAATTTCACGAATGTAAGTCCGAGCTAGCTGCTCTGAAAAGTAAGTATCACAACTGGAATGAAGTGTGCAGACTTGGTCAGTCTATCCACAATGACCCATACTGCATCAAAGCTCCCCAAGGGTTGTGGAAGTCTAACTAAAAAATCCATCGTGATACGCTCCCACTTCCACTTAGGAATGTCAATCATCTTAAGCAAACCATCGGGTCTCTGATGCTCGTGTTTCACCCATTGACTGGTCAAACACCGAGCAACATACTCAATAATATCTTTCTTTATCCTCCGCCACTAATAGTTTTTCCTCAAATCTTGATACATTTTTGCGGCACGCAGATAAATGGAATACTGCAAACTATGGGCCTCCCCGAGAATCAACTCACACAACCCATCTACATTTAGAACACAAATCTGACCCTGTATCCTCAATACCCCATCATCTCCAATAGTAACCTCTTTAGCAAGCGGGGATCGTCATACAAACGTGCCTTGATGCGCTCAACCAAAAAAAACACTATGAAAGCACGCAAGTAAGAATCCGGCTAGTCTTCGAAATATCCAACCTCACCAACCAATTGGGCAAAGCTTGAACGTCGAATGCTAACGGTCTCTCCCCAAGGGGAATATATTCAAGACTCCCCATGCTCTCATCCTTCCTACTCAAAGCATCGGTCACCACGTTGGCCTTTCCTAGATGATAATGAATAGTGATATCATAGTCCTTTAGTAGCTATAACCACCACTATTGCCTCAAGTTCAGATCCTTTTGCTTAAACACGTGTTGCAGACTCCTCAGTATTGAGCTTCTGAAAGCTCACCTCACACTCCTCAGACCACCTGAATGGGACACCCTTCCTGGTCAATCTAGTTAAAGGTGCAGCAGTGGACGAGAAACCCTCCACAGAATGGTGATAATACCCGGCCAAACCAAGAAAACTCCGAATCTCAGTAGCAGAAGACGGTCTGGGCCAACTTTGAACGGCCTCAATCTTCCTCGAATCCACCTTAATCCCCTCACTGGACACCACGTGCCCCAAAAATACCACTGATTCAAGCCAAAACTCACACTTAGAGAATTCAGCACATAATTTCTTCTCCCTAATAGTCTGGAGCATGATCCTCCTAGCTGCGTGAATACACCAATATATCATTAATCAAAACTATGAAGAAGGAATCAAGACCGGGCTGAAATACACTATTAATCAAGTGCATAAAGTCTGTTAGGGCATTGGTTAGCCTAAAAGACATCACCAGAAACTCATAGTGACCATAGCGGGTCTCGAAAGCCATCTTAGGAATATCTGAATCCCGAATCTTCAACTGATGATACCCTGACCTCAAATCAATATTCAAGAACACTCTATCACCCTGAAGCTGATCAAATAAGGCATAAATGCGCGGTAGTGGGTACTCATTCTTAATTGTAGCTTTATTCAACTACTTGTATTCAATACACATCCTTATAGTACCATCCTTCTTCCCCACAAATAGAACCGGTGCACCCCAAGGTGACACATTAGTTCCACTATCATTTTTTTTCTACATATAATTTTAAAAAAAATTATGAAACGGAAGCAAAGGGATCAGGTGGTTAGTAAATAATTATTAAAATAGAAATTCTTATTTTTGGAAAGTGTTGGAATCTATTTACAATGAAAAGAGGAATCAATCTTAGTTGATTTATACCTTTAAATTAAATTTGATCAAATACGATTCGCCTTAATTCTTATTAGATTTCGTCCTAAAAGTACTAAGTGATTTTCTTTCAATATGCCACTTAACTTACTATTAAGTGTCACGACCCGGATTTCCTACCCTCGGGAGTCGTGATGGCGCCTACTAGTGTGAGTTAGGCAAGCCGACTGTTGAACAAATTACCTTCATCCCATTTTAATCCTTTACAATAAATTATGCAATAACTTAAAGACAGCGGAATTTATATCGAGCAGAAGAAAATAATAAAATTACTGAGTATAACCAATGCAACTGTTTAAACAAAACTACCCAGAACTAGAGTCACAGCTTCACAGACAGTCTAAGAGTACTACAAATAAAGCTCTGAAAGAAATAAAAGATACACTATTTCTAAAATAAGTAAAGGAAACAGGATAAAGGAAATGTAGGAGGTGACGCTAAGGCCTGCGGACGCCTACAGGACTACCTCGGGTCGCCTGATGAACAAGGAATAGCAATCTCACTACGGTCCGAAGTCTACAGCACTGGGATCTGTAGAAAAGAGTGCAGAGTGTAGTATCAGCACAACCGACCCCATGTGCCGGTAAGTGCCCAGCCTAACCTCGGCAAAGTAGTGACGAGGCTAGGACCAGACTACCAAATAAACATGTGCAGTTAAATCATATACAGCGGAAATAGAAACAGATAATCACAATTAAAATTGGGTGGGGGAAACATGCTGCAGGGAGTAATAGATAACAACAGAATATGAAGAGGAATATAAAGAAACCAAAATCCAATTGCTAACAAGGATAGGGAAAACAAATGCAGAGTTCACTTTCATTTCACATCTCGTTGCAGGCGTGCAACCCGATCCCATTTCATGTATCTCGTTGCAGGCGTGCAACCCGATCCCATTTCACATATCTCGTTGCATGCGTGCAACCCGCTCCCATTTTACATATCTCATTGCACGCGTGCAACCCGCTCCCATTTCACAGATCTCGTTGCAGGCATGCAACCCGCTCCCATTTCATATATCTTGTTACAGACGTGCAACCCGCTCCCATTTCATATATCTTGTTACAGACGTGCAATCCGCTCCCATTTCATATCTCTCCGTGGCGGCGTGCCACCTGATCCCATTTACAAATCAACAACAATCATAAAAGATTCCCGGCAAGGGAACAATTATATTTCAACAACATCCCGGCAAGGGAACAATAATATCAAGACAACATCTCGGCAAAGGAACAATAATGATAATAACATCCCGGCAAGGGAACAACAATGATAATAACATCCCGGCAAGGGAACAATAATGATAATAACATGTGAAGCGCAATAGACCACAACGGAGTCATAAAAATTACAATACAAGACTCAGGGGCATGCTTGATAACGACGTATAGATACTCATCACCATGCCTATATGTCGTACTCCACAATTAACACGTAGCAAATAAGACATGACTCCTAATCCCTCAAGCTAAGGTTAGACTAAACACTTATCTCGATGCCACGAACACAATTCAAGCCTCTACTATCGCTTTACCTCGTGATTCCACCACCAATTCGCTTGTATATATCCACAAGTTACTTAATTACATCAATAAGTGCTAAATGAATCAATGTCAATGCATGAAAATAAGTTTTTCAAAGTTTACCCAAAAAGTCAAAAATCACCCCCGGGCCCACATGGTCAAAACCCGAGGTTCGAACCAAAACCCGATTACCCTTTCCCCCACGAACCCAAATATATAATTTGTTTTGAAATTGGACCTCAAATCGAGGTCCAAATCTCCAAAATTTGAAAAACCTAGGTTCTACTCAAAACACCCAATTTCCCCCAAAAAAATCATTGATTTTGAGTTGAAATCATGTGATAGGATGTTAATGATTGAAGAAAACGAGTTAAATTGACTTACAATCGATTTGGAAAAAGTGTTGTCTTTGAAAAATCGCCAAGAGTGTTTTGGTTTTGAAAGAGTGTGAAAAATGAAAGATTTTCGGCTAAGTTATAAAATTGTAGGTTGCAGATATGGGAATTGCAACCAAGGTTCGCAATTGCGAACCCAGATTTCTGCTAAGTTCGCATTTGCGACCAAGGGGGATTCCAGGAAGTTGTCGCATTTGCGACAGTCACTTCGCATTTGCGAAGAAGGCAGCCCAAGCCACATCTCACATTTGCGACACATTGCTTGCATTTGCGATCTCACATTTGCGAGACAGGCTTCGCAAATGAGAAGCCTGCAGGCCTGTAGCATACCAGAAATCCCCAAAGTTAAAATTTCACTCTGTGGCCTATCCAAAACTCACTCGAGACCTCGGGGCTCCAAACCAAACATGCACATTAACCTAAAAACATCATACGGACTCGCTCGCACATTCAAATTACTAAAATAACATCAACAACTATGAATTTAGCATCAAAATCATGAAATTTCTCAAGAATTTCAAAATTTTCCATTTTTCTCAAAAAAATGATCTGATTCACGTTGTTTCAAGTCCGTTTCTTACCAAACTTCACAGACTTATCTTAAATCATATATAAGACATGTACCGGACGCCGGAGCTAAAATACGGGCCCAATACCAACAAGTTTTAAACACTTTTCATTTCAAAAACTCATAAATAATTTCAGAAAATAATTTTTTTTAAAAATTTATTTCTTGGGCTTGGGACCTTGGAATTCGATTCCGGGCATACGCCCAAGTCCCATATTTTCCTACGGACCCTTTAGCACCGTCAAATCACGGGTCCGGGTCCGTTTACCCAAAATATTTACCGAAGTCAACTTAAACTCATTTTAAAGGCAAAATTCATCATTTTTCACAGATTTTCACATAATAGCTTTCCGACGACGCGCTCGGACTACACACACAAATCAAAGTGATGCCGAAAGAGGTTTTTAAGGCCTCGGAATGTAGAATTTACTTTTAAAATAAGTGATGACCTTTTGAGTCATCACATCCTCCACCTCTAAAACAACCGTTCGTCCTCGAACGGACAGAAGAAGGAAGTACCTGAGTCGGGGAAAAGATAGGGATAACAGCTCCGCATATCAGACTCGGACTCCCAGGTCGATGCCTCAGCAGGCTGACCTCTCCACTGAACATGAACAGAAGGAAAACTCTTCGATCTCAACTGACGAACCTGCCGGTCTAGAATAGCTACCAGCTCCTCCTCATAAGACAAGTCCTTGTCCAACTGGACAGTGCTGAAATCTAACACGTGGGATGGATCGCTGTGATATTTCCAAAGCATGGACACATGAAACACTAGATGCATGGCTGATAAGCTTGGCGGCAATGCAAGTCTGTAAGACACCTCTCCCACTCGATCAAGAATCTCAAACGGGCCAATGAACCTAGTGCTAAGCTTGCCCTTCTTCCCAAATCTCATCATGCCCTTCATAGGCGACACTAGAAGCAGTACTCGCTCACCGACCATGAATGCCAAATCACGAACCTTGCGGTCGGCATAACTCTTTTGCCTGGACTGAGTTGTACGAAGCCTATCCTGAATAATCCCGACCTTGTCCAAGGCATCCTGAACCAGATCCATACCCAACATTCGAGCCTCCCCCAGCTCAAACCAACCAACCGGCGATCGACACCGCCTACCATACAAAGCCTCATACAGAGCCATCTGGATACTCGACTGGTAGCTGTTGTTGTAGGCAAACTCCGCAAAAGGCAAAAACTGATCCCACGAGCCTCCAAAGTCAATGACACAATCTCGGAGCATATCCTCCAAAATCTGAATGGTTCGCTCGGACTGCCCGTTCGTATGAGGATGAAATGTTGTGCTCAACTCAACCCGTGTGCCCAACTCTCGATGAACTGCTCTCTAGAAATGGGAGGTAAACTGCGTACCTCGATCCGAAATGATAGACTCGGGAACACCATAAAGATGAACAATCTCCCGAATATAGATCTGAGCTAACCTCTCGGAAGAATAGGAGATTGCCACGGGAATGAAATGTGTTGACTTGGTCAGCCTATCAACAATAACCCACACTGCGTTGAACTTCCTCTGAGTCCGTGGGAGCCCAACAACGAAGTCCATAGTGATACGCTCCCACTTCCACTCAGGAATCTCAATTTTCTAGAACAAACCACCGGGCCTTTGATGCTCGTACTTAACCTACTGACAGCTCAAACACTGAGCCACATATGCAACAATGTCCTTCTTAATCCTACACCACCAATAATGCTGCCGCAAATCCTGATACATCTTCGCGGTGCCTGGATGAATAGAGTACTGGGAATTATGGGCCTTCTCTAAAATCAACTCTCGAAGTCCATCCACATTAGGCATACAAACTTGACCCTGCAATCTCAAAACTCCTTCATCACCTAAGGTAACTTGCTTGGCACCTCCGTGATGCATCGTGTCTCTAAGGACACACAAATGGGGATCATCATACTGCCAATCACGGATACGCTCCAATAAAGAGGAACAAGTGACCGTGCAAGCTAACACACGACTGGGCTCAGAAACATCCAACCTCACGAACTGATTGTCAAAATCCTGAACATCTAAAGCAAGCAGTCTCTCACCGATCGGAATATAAGCAAGACTGCCCATACTGGCTGACTTTCTACTCAAAGCATCGGCCACCACATTGGCCTTTTCCGGATGATATAAGATGGTGATATCATAATCCTTTAATAGCTTTAACCACCTTCTCTGCCTCAAATTTAGCTCTTTTTTCTTGAACAAATACTGCAGACTCTTGTGATCCGTGAACACCTCACATGCCACACCATACAGATAATGTCTCCTAATCTTCAACGCGTGAACAATAGCTACTAACTCCAAATAATGAACCGGATAGTTCTTCTCATGGATCTTCAACTGCCGTGAATCATAGGCAATGACCTTGCCATCCTGCATCAACACCGCACCAAGTCCAATACGAGATGCATCACAATAAACCGTATAAGGCCCTGAACCTGTGGGCAAAACCAACACCGGTGCCGTAGTCAGAGCTGTCTTGAGCTTCTGAAAGCTTGCCTCACACTCGTCCGACCATCTGAATTGGGTACCCTTCTGGGTCAACCTGGTCATCGGGGCTGCAATAGATGAAAGCCCCTCCACAAACCGACGATAGTAACCTGCCAATCCCAAGAAACTTCGAATCTCTGTAGCTGATGCTGGTCTAGACCAGTTCTTGACTGCCTCAATCTTATTCGGATCAACCTGAATACCCTCTGCTTATACAACACGACCCAGGAATGCAACCAGAACTCACACTTCGAAAACTTAGCATACAACTGACTATCCCTCAAAGTCTGAAGAACCACTATAAGATGTTGCTCGTTCTCTTCCCGGCTGCGGGAATAGATCAAAATATCATCAATGAAGACTATCACGAACGAATCCGAGTAAGGCCTGAACACTCGGTTCATCAAATCCATAAAAGCTGCTGGGGCATTTGTCAATCCGAATGACATTACCAAGAACTCATAATGTCTGTATCGAGTGTGGAAAGCTGTCTTAGGGACATCGGATGCCCTAATCCTCAACTGATGGTAGCCAGATCTCAAGTCAATCTTCAAAAATACCTTGGAACCCTGGAGCTGATCAAACAAATCATCAATCCTCGGCAATGGATACTTATTCTTGATTGTAACCTTGTTCAACTGTCGGTAATCAATACACGTTCTCATCGATCCATCCTTCTTCTTAACAAACAACACCGACGCACCCCAAGGCGAAATACTAGGTCTAATGAAACCCTTGTCAAGCAATTCGTGCACTGCTCCTTCAACTCTTTCAACTCAGGCAGGGCCATACGATACGGCGGAATAGAAATGGGTTGGGTGCCCGGAGCCAAATCAATGCAGAAGTCAATATCCCTATCGGGTGGCATACCCGGCAGGTCTGAAAAGGAATACCTCAAGGAACTCATGAACAACAGGCACAGAATCAAAAGAAGGAACCTCAACACTAGAATCACGAACATATGCCAAATAGGCTAAACACCCCTTCTCGACCATACGCCGAGCCTTCACATAAGAGATAACACTACAGGTAGAATGACCAGGAGTCCCTCTCCACTCTAAACTAGGTAAACCCGGCAAAGCTAAGGTCATAGTCTTGGCATGACAGTCCAAGATAGTGTGGTAAGGTGATAACCAGTCCATCCCCAATACTACATCGAAATCAACCATGTCCAGAAGAAGCAAATCAACACGAGTCTCAAGACCCCCAATCACAACTATACATGAACGATGGACTCGATATACTACAATAGCATCACCCACCGATGTAGACACATAAATATGAGCACTCAAAGAATCACTAGGCATGACCAGATATAGTGCAAAATAAGACGACACATAGAAATATGTAGATCCCGGATCAAATAAAACTAAAGCATCTTTGCTACAAACCAGAACAATACTTGTGATAACTGCATCGGAAGCCTCAGCCTCGGGCCTGGCTGGAAGAGCATAACATCGGGGCTGGGCCCCACCACCCTAAACTACATATCTGGGATGGCCTGCTGCTGGATGGCCTCCACATCTAGTGGCCTGAGCTCTACCTCTAATACCTCTACCTCCACCTCTAGCACCTCTACCCACACCTTTAGCTGGCTAGGCGGGCTATGGAACACTCGGCGCCTGAGCCATGGCACGGGAACCCTGATACTGAGAGTTTCTCGATGCTCAAGGGCAATATCTAGCAATGTGTCTCGTGTCTCCACAAGTAAAACAAGCCCTCGGCTGCTGGGGCTGACAACCTTGGAGACTCTGAAGCGTTGGTGCACTAATAGGAGCTGGTGGTGCACTGTAGGTCTGCTGATCAGAATACTGCATACGAGAACCACGGCCACCTGAAGCATTGTGAGAAACCTGAAGTGCTGATTGAAAAGGCCTAGGAGGATGGCATGTACCATATGAATCTCTGTCTCCAGACGAGGTACCACTGAATCGGCCGGAATGACGAGGTCTCTTGTCAGACCCCTGACCACCTCCCTGCGATAGAACCATCTCAACTCTCCTGGCCACATTGGTCGCCTCCTGAAAGGAAATCTCACTCCGCATCTCCTTAGCCATCTGAAGTCGAATAGGCTAGATAAGTCCCTCGATGAACCTCATCATCCTCTCTCTCTCGGTGGGAAGTATGATAAGAGCATGACGAGCCAAGTTGATGAATCTGGTCTCATACTGAGTAACGGTCATAGAACCCTACTGGAGACGCTCAAACTGCCTCCAATAGGCCTCTCTTTGAGTGATAGGGAGAAACTTCTCCAGAAATAGCTGAGTAAACTACTCCCAAGTCAAAGTTGGCGATCCGGCTAGTCTAGCTAAGCAATAATCTCTCCACCAAGTCTTGGCGGATCCCGACAAGCGAAAAGTAGCAAAATCGACCCCATTGGTCTCCACTATCCCCATGTTCCTGAGAACCTCATGACAGTTGTCTAGATAATCTTGGGGATCCTCAAAAGATGCACCGCTGAAAGTAGTAGTGAAGAGCTTGGTAAACCTGTCCAATCTCCACAAAGCATCGGTAGACATGGATGCTCCATCTCCGGTCTGAGCTACCACACCCGGCTGAACTACTCCAATTGGCTGAGCTCTGCCCCTATCTCGGCCTCTAGCACGGCCTCGACCTCGCCCTCTGCCCCTTGTGGGAGCTGCTATTGGGGGCTCGGGCTGCTGGTCAGTGGATGAGGAAGCGCATGTTCTCGTCATCCGCGAAAGAACATAGTAGAAATACAATTAGCTTTGAGAAACCAAACCGCACGACAGGAAAGAATAAATGTGAGGTTTTTCCTAACTCTGTAGCCTTTGGGGATAAATACAGACATTTCTGTACTGATCCTTCAGACTCTACTAAGCTTGTCTGTGAACTGTGAGACCCATATAACCTAGAGCTCTAATACCAACTTGCCACGACCCGGATTTCTCACCCTCAGGAGTCGTGATGGCGCCTACTAGTATGAGCTAGGAAAGCCGACTATCGAACAAATTTCCTTCTTCCCATTTTAATCCATTACAAGAAATTATGCAATAACTTAAAGACAACGAAATTTATATCGAGCGGAAGAAAATAATAAAATTACTGAGTATAACCAATGCAACTGTTTAAACAAAATTACCCAAAACTGGAGTCACAGCTTCACAGACAGTCTAAGAGTACTATAAATAAAGGTCTGAAAGAAATAAAAGATACACTGTTTCTAAAATAAGTAAAGGAAACAAGATAAAGGAAAGGTAGGAGGTGACGTCAAGGCCTGCGGACGCCTACAGGACTACCTCGGGTCGCCTTATGAACAAGGAACAATAATCTCACTACGGTCCGAAGTCTACAGCACTGGGATCTGCACAAAAGAGTGCAGAGTGTATTATCAGCACAACCGACCCCATGTGTTGGTAAGTGCCCAGCCTAACCTCGGTGAAGTAGTGACAAGGCTAGGACCAGACTACCAAATAAACCTGTGCAGTTAAATCATATACAGGGAAATAGAAATAGATAATCACAATCAAAATTAGGCGGGGGAAACATGTTGCGGGGAGTAACAGATAACAATAGACTATCAAGAGGAATATAAAGAAACCAATATCCAATTACTAACAAGGATAGGTAAAACAAATGCAGAGTTCACTTTCATTTCACATCTCGTTGCAGGCGTGCAACCCGATCCCATTTCATGTATCTCGTTGCAGGAGTGCAACCTGATCCCATTTCATATATCTCATTGCAGGCGTGCAACCCGATCCCATTTCACATATCTCATTGTAGGCGTGCAACCCGCTCTTATTTCACATATCTCGTTGCAGGCGCGCAACCCGCTTCCATTTCACATATCTCGTTGCAGGCATGCAACCCGCTCCCATTTCACATATCTCGTTGCAGGCATGCAACCCACTCCCATTTCATATATCTTGTTGCTGGCGTGCAACCCGCTCCCATTTCAGATCTCTCTATGGCGAGTGCCACCCGATCTCATTTACAAATCAACAACAATCACAAAAGAATCCCGGCAAGGGAAAATTTATATTTTAACAACATCCCGGCAAGGGAACAATAATATCAAGACAACATCCCAACAAGGGAACAATAATGATAATAACATCCCGGCAAGGGAACAATAATAATAATAACATCCCGGCCAGAGAACAATAATGATAATAACATGTGAAGCGCAATAGACCACAACGGAGTCATAACAATTACAATACAAGACTCACGGGCATACTTGACACCGACGTGTAGATACTCGTCACCATGACTATACATCATACTCAACAATTAACACGTAGCAAATAAGACACGACTCCTAATCCCTCAAGCTAAGGTTAGACCAAACACTTACCTCGATGCCACGAACACAATTCAAGCCTCTACTATCGGTTTACCTCGTGATTCCACCACCAATTCGCTCATATCTAGCCACAAGTTACTTAATTACATCAATAAGTGCTAAATGAATCAATGTCAATGCATGAAAATAAGTTTTCCAAAGTTTTACCGAAAAAGTCAAAAATCGCCTCTGGGCCCACATGGTCAAAACCCGAGGTTCGAACCAAAACCCGATTACCCTTTCTCCCACTAACCCAAATATATAATTTGTTTTGAAATCGGACCTCAAATCGAGGTCCAAAACCCCAAAATTTGAAAACCCTAGGTTCTACCCAAAACACCCAATTTCCCCCATGAAAATCATTGATTTTGAATTGAAATCATGTGAAAAGATGTTAATGATTGAAAAAAACGAGTTAAAATTAACTTTCAATTGATTTGGAAGAAGAGTTATTTTTGAAAAATCACCCAAGAGTGTTTTGGTTTTGAAAGAGTGTGAAAAATGAAAGATTTTTGGCTAAGTTATAAAATTGCATGTTGCAGATATGGGAATTGCGATGGTTCGCAATTGCGATGGTTTACAATTGCGAACTCAGACTTCTGCTAAGTTCGCATTTTCGACTGAAGTCTCGCATTTGCGACCAAGGGGATTTCAGGCAGTTGTCGCATTTGTGATTGCGAACCCAGACTTCTGCTAAGTTCGCATTTGCGAATGCAATGTCGCATTTGCGAAGTCGCATTTGCTATTGAAGTCTCGCATTTGTGCCCAAGGGGGATTTCAGGCAGTTGTCGCATTTGCGAAGAAGGCAGCCCAGGCCACATCTCCCATTTGCGACACATTGCTCGCATTTGCGAGACAGATGCGAAGCCTGCAGGCCTGTAGCATACCAGCAATCCCCTAAGTTAAAATTTCACTTCATGGCCTATCCAAAACTCACCCGAGCCCTCGGGGATTCAAACCAAATGCACACCAACCTAAAAATATCATATGGACTAGCTTGCGCATTCAAATTACTAAAATAACATCAACAACTATGAATTTAGCATCAAAATCATGAAATTTCTCAAGAACTTCAAATTTTTCATTTTTCTCAAAAAACGATCTGATTCACGTCGTTTCAAGTCCATTTCTTACCAAACTTCACAGACTTATCTTAAATCACATATAATACCTGTACCAGGCACCGGAACCAAAATACGGGCCCGATACCATCAAGTTTTAAACACTTTTCATTCCCAAAACTCATAAACAATTTCAGAAAATAATTTTCTTTAAAAATTCATTTCTCGGGCTTGGGACCTCGGAATTCGATTCCGGACATATACCCAAGTCCCATATTTTCCTACGGACCTTCCGGGACCGTCAAATAACAGGTTCGGATCCGTTTACCCAAAATGTTGACCGAAGTCAACTGAAACTCATTTTAAAGGCAAAATTCATCATTTTTCACAGATTTTCACATAATAGCTTTCTGGCTACGCGCCCGGACTGTGGACGCAAATCGAGGTGATGCCGAAAGAGGTTTTTAAGGCCTCAGAACACAGAATTTACTTTTAAAACAAGTGATGACTCATATTAAGCTTGACTACCTTTTTTTAATTTGATCAAATTATTTATGCTTTATATATGTTCTTTCGCGTAGTAATTCATTTGCCATTTATCCAAGTGGTTAAGATTGTTCTTATTAAGTTTAAATTTTATAATGATGTAAGAAATATTTATTTATGTATAATATATTCGTTTGCCCGATTTGTCAATATTAATATGCCTTTATTATTCTTGTTATTAAAATATTTTGTACTGATATTTTTCTTACCTTATAAATAATTTGTATATTTTATGTAAGATCTTATTTTGCTGCTTGAATTTTTTTAATTTTTAAAGTTATTAAATCTTTAATATCTTAAGTAAATTTTAATTTTATTTTATATTTAAACTTACTACAAAGTATAAATAGTCATAAATTATCTCAATTTATGTCTTTCTATTTTTTTT
The DNA here is from genome assembly GCF_000393655.2 of Nicotiana sylvestris. Lineage (NCBI taxonomy): Eukaryota > Viridiplantae > Streptophyta > Magnoliopsida > Solanales > Solanaceae > Nicotiana > Nicotiana sylvestris. Next base: position 71,311,676 of record NC_091062.1, read on the forward strand.
TCTATTATAGTTTTTGAATTAATTTTTTACCTCCATATTTCTAACTAATATAGAAAATATATGAGTGGATCAATATATAAATATAGATATACATATAAATATAAATATAGATATATAGATTAGATTTGTCTAAGATCTATTTAGATTACGTATAAAATCTATTTCAATCAACAACATCCATTAATTATGTTTACATTTATAATTTCTAATTATTAATGTTGTCCTAAAATTTTCAAATGGCTTCATTTTAGCTTGCCAGTTGACTTAACCACAATGCATACTATACTCCTTTTAATTAAGTATATAATATAATAATATAAATATAAATATAGATATAGATAATATAGATAATTAATATGCTTTTAATTTATTTTGACATGGCCAACTTGCTGAAAGGGCTTTTTTTCCCTTTCCATAAATGTACTTTTCTAACCCAATAGGAATTCTTATTTGTTTTTGCATGATTGGGAATAAGAGTGAGAAACACATGATTAATTTCTAATTTTAAATAATAATTTATTTAAAGTTTATATTATAGTTTTAACCAACCTAAATTGTAGCTTAGCTATCATTGATTCTTAACTTTTATACAAATAATAAATTTTCGGTACATGTACATTTTATAACTTTTTTCACATGAAATAGAAAATAAAGCATAACAAATTGTTATAAAATAATGAAGCTGGTAGACATCTCTTAGATAGATTAAAATTGTGCCTGACGATTCCTTAAATAAAGTCAAAGAGGGAAAAGATCACTAACTTTTAATATATACACAAAGTAATCATATCTTTCTTTGTTGAGCTAACTAAACAAGACTAACATTTATTATTTTCAAAAAGTTACACCTTTTCTCTATGATTTTTATTTTAAACTCAAACACAAATACATTAGTTATATAATTTTTTTTTAAATTATATATTAATTAAATTAGAGTATACGTGCAAAGCATGTACCCAAAAACTAGTAAAAAATAATAAATACTCCCTGTATTTCTATTTAGTCATCATGTTTACTTAAAATAGTTATTCCCAGATACTTCTCATTTTAAAAAAATTAAAAAAGAATTATAATTTTTTCAATTTTACTCTTATCATTAGGTGTTCTAGAATTACGAAGCACATAAGTAGAGTACACTTAATTATTGAAAATAGATTAATGTGGTTGAAATTAAAAAAAGTACTAGGGTCTAGGATAAATTAGTCAAATTAGGGAGAAATTCAAAAATGGCCAGATTTACAACTGGTCGTTCAAAAATAGCCTAGTTTCAAAAGTAATCAAAATTTAGCCATTTTTCATGTAAAGATAAATTTGAGTGAAAACACTGTTCAAAACCCAGAAAATATGTCAGTATATTATACTGGAGTTCCAGCATAAGTATGCTTGAACTCCAGCATATTATACTGGAGTTCCAGGATAAGTATGTTGGAACTCCAGCATAATATGATGTAGTTCCAGCATAAGTACACTAGAACTCCAGCATAGTATACTGGAATTCCAGCAAGTATAATTGTCCAGTATAATATATTAAAATTTGGAGCATCGGTGCTCCAGTCTCCAGTATATTATACTGGAGTCAGCAAAGTATACCGGTCCAGCATAATATGCTGGAGTTCATATACAGGTGCACCGAACTCCAGTATATTATGTTGGACCGGTCTCTGTTACAACAAAATAGTGACTATTTTTCATTGACTTCGTAAACGCTGGCTATTTTTGAATGACCAGACCGAAAACTGGTTATACCATGCTATTTTTACGTCAAATTACCCTCCTTATGAATATTTTCTAAAAGGAGTGTAAAAGCCGACAATTAAATGAGAGTAGAGGGAGTACATTAATCCAATTTTTATCTTATCCAATTTTATAAAGTAATTGTTACTGTATTAATTTTTACCTTTTTCTATTAGTCGGAAATTGGAATAGTATTGTGGAAGTGTTATAAATAGAGTTTTATTTAAGGTGAATATCTATATTTTAGAGAGATTTTAGGGATTTTACTTGGTGGCTAAGTCACTCTTTCTCTATAAATAGTGAGGTCCTATTCTATTGTAATTAGTATTAGTACCCGTGCGGATGCGCGGGTAATAATCATGTCAAATATTTAAGTTATTTGGATTGTATGTAAATAATCTTAAAATTTACACTTTCTCAGTAAATATAGATAATCATTGGATATTAACTACATGAAAAAAAATTAACCATTTCTTCTATTTTTCTTTTTTGATACCATTCTTGCCGATGTCATTGGATCCTAAAAATAGTCACGAAGCAAAATAATAACTCATATTTATCGCAAAAAAATCCAATGTTGAGACAATGAATGACTCTTTGGATAAGACTTAACTCTTTTACTAGTACTTAAACTCTTATTTGATGTGTTGATATCTCTTAAAAACATTTCTTTCTTAAAATTTCAGTTTCTATAATATTATTTTTCAATAATAACTATTTTTATAATAATGTACTTAAAAATATTATTCTTAATTCAAAACTCATTTTAATTGGCTATCTAAAAATATAAAAAATTCTTTAGCTAGTGAATTTTTTTTACTCCATTTTGATATTTGACATTAACTGTCACGACCCGAATTTTTCACCATCGAAAGTTGTGATAGCGTTGTCACGACCCTAAACCCGGACCCGATCATGATGGCGCCTCCCGTGAAGACAAGGCCAGCCGACACTTCCTATTTCAGTATTTAACAGTTAAACAGTAAGAAACATACCGCGGTGTCACTAGTCATGAGAATCTAAACAATCCGAAATATTCAGAGAAATCTACAGAGTTTAATACAGTAACTAAGAACATGGAGAATAAGATAGGGAAGAAGCTCCGGGCTGCGAACGCCGACAGCTACCTAGAGACTCCTCGGATCTGCCTGAGCTGGAAAGATCAGCACTCGAGAGGGGGACCAGATGCGCTTGAATCTGCACACGGGGTGCAGGGAGTAAAGTGAGTACTCCAACTCAGTGAGTAATAATCATAAATAAAGACTGAAAGCAGGAAAACGCGTAAAGCACATTTGCAGACTATAATGAAGCAGTAAAACCAGTGAAAGTCATTTAATCCAAATTAAACTTCACGAAAACCTTTTTCAACAATTTAAGCAGGTAAATGACGGGCAATTAAGGAAAATAAATGCATAAAGGTTCGTCCCTCGGGCACAGTATCAACAAATCTGCCCCTCGGACAATATCTCAGAACAATACCAGCCCCTCGGGTTATATCTCACATCACAATGGGTACCCGCGCTCATTGGGAGTGTGCAGACTCCTGGAGGGGCTCCTTACGGCCCAAGCGTGATATCAAGCCATCTCGTGGCATCATCACTAGGCCCTCGGCCTCATATCAACAAGCCACCCCGTGGCATACATATCTCAGGCCCTCGGCCTCATAATCAATATCAAATGTTTCCTCACAACATAGGCCCTCGGCCTTACTCAGTCAAAATCCTCACAAGCCACTCGGGCAATAGTAAAACATCATTCTCAACCCAAAATATCATTTAAAAGATCATTTAAGTGTTAAAACAGAGTAAACATGGCTGAGTACGAAAATAGTGAAATATAACATGACTGAGTTCAAGTATAAAGTCAAAATAGTGAGGAAATATCAATAAAAGTCCCCTAAGGATTCAAATGGTTGGCACGAAGCCTAAATATGGCATTAAGCCCAAATAATGATAATAGCAAATAGATTTCAGTCAAATACGCGGCAAAATAGTCATTCGGGACGGACTAAGTCACAATTCCCAATAGTGCACGACCCCACACTCGTCATCTAGCGTGTGCGTCACCTCAATATAGCAAAACGATGTGCAATCCGAGGTTTCATACCCTCAGAACATCATTTACAATCATTACTCACCTCAATCCGGTCAAATCTCTACCCCTCGAATCGGCCTCCACTTGCGTCAAATCTATCCAAAATCAGAATCACGACGTCAAAATATGCTAAGGGAACCAAGCCCAAGTGAAAATAATCAATTTACAACATAAATCCCAAAATTACCAAAACCCGACCCCCGGGCCCACGTCTCGAAATTCGATAATTTTTACATCAATGGATTCCTTATCTCCCCACGAGTTCATACATATCAAAAGTACCAAAATCCGACCACAATAGGTCCCTTAAATCCTCAAGCAAAGGTCTAAGTTTCCAAGCCCTAGTTTCCCCAATTTTAACCTTAGATTCCATTAATCATATCTCTAATCCGTGAAATAATAGAATAGGAATGAGTTTTAGGTCCAAATTCCTTACCTCAATGAAGTTCCCTTGAAATCCCTCTTCAAAATTGTCCAAAAAGCTTCCAAGCCAAATTAGAAATGGTGAAAATAGCTCAAAATCGCGAAGGACATAATTTATACCTTCTGCCCAGACATTTTCGCATCTGCGGCCATATACCCGCTTCTGCGGTACCGTATTTGCGGTCCTTAAATTGCTTCTGCGAAAATCACTTAAACAGCCAACTCCGCATCTGCGGTCAACACTCCGCACCTGCACCTTCGTAGGTGTCACGACCCTAACCCGGACCCGGTCGTGATGGCACCTCTCGTGAAGACAAGGTTAGCCGACACTTTCCATTTTCCAATTATTAACAGTTAAGCATTTAAGAAACGGTCTAGACATGGTAAAATAAATCCAAAATAACAATGATAACATAAATATACGGAAGAATACCCATACACAGCCCTAACCGGGGTGTCACTAGTCATGAGCATCTATAAGTCATAATACAAATCCGCTAAGTCAATAAACTAGTAAAACTGTCTGAAAAGAGATAGAAGTGATAAAGGAGCAGAGACACAGGGCTCCGGACGCCAACAGCTACCTCGTGAACTCCGAATGTCTGCCTGAAGCTGGAGGGATCAGCACTCGGGAGCGGAACCAGCTACGCCTGAATCTGCACACAGGGTGCAGGGAGTAAAGTGAGTACTCCAACTCAGTGAGTAACAAATGTAAATAAAGACTGAAAGCAAGAAAGAACGTAAGGCACAAAGCATTCTATAATGAAGCAGTAAAACCATTTAAAACAAACAGTAAATCAGTGAAAGATAGGTAAAATCCTTTTACTCAAATGTAATTTCATGAAAAACCTTTTTTCAATAATTAAGCAGGTAATTGACAGTCAATTAGGAAAAATAAACACATGAAGGTTCGCCCCTCGGGCACAGTATCAACAAATCCGCCCCTCGGGCAACATCTCAGAAAAGTACCAGCCCCTCGCGCTCAAATCTCAGATCATAATACCAGCCCCTCGGGCTCAATCTCACATCACAATGGGTACTCGCGCTCACTGGGGTGTACAGACTCCTGGAGGGGCTCCTTACGGCCCAAGCGCAATATCAAACCACCTCGTGGCATCATCACTAGGGCCTCGACCTCATATCAACCAAGCCACCTCGTGGTGTACATATCTCAGGCCCTTGGCCTCATAATCAGTATCAAATGTTTTCTCACAACATAGGCCCTCGACCTTACTCAGTCAAAAATCTCGCAAGCCCCTCAGGCCATAGTAAAACAGTGTTTCTCAACCCAAACATCATTTAAAATATCATTTAAGTCTTAAAACTGAGTAAACTTGGCTGAGTATGAAAACAGTGGAAAATAACATGACTGAGTTCAAGTATAAAGTCAAAATAGTGAGGAAATATCAATAAAAAGACCTGAAGGGTTCAAATAGTTGGCACTAGGCCCAAATATGGCATTCAGCCCAAATAATGATGATAACAAATAGATTTCAGTCAAATACGCGGTAAAATCATCAGTCGGGACGGACCAAGTCACAATCCCCAATAGTGCACGACCCCACGCTCGTCATCAAACATGTGCCTCACCTCAATATAGCACTACGATATTCAAATTCAGGGTTTCAAACCCTCAGAACATCATTTACAATCATTACTCAACTCGAACCTGTCAAATCTCTAGCTCGCGATGCCTTTGCCCCTCGAATCGACCTCCACTCGCGTCGAATCTATCCAAAATCAGAACAAGGATGTCAAAATATTCCAAGCGAACGAAGCCCAAGCGAAAACAATCAATAAATGACATAAATCCCGAAATTACCAAAACCCGACCCCCGAGCCCATGTCTCGAAATTCAATAATTTCCACATCAACGTAATTCTTATTATCCCACGAGTCTATACATATCAAGAACACTGAAATCAGAGTCCAAATGGCCCCTCAAATCCCCATTTAGAGACTTCTTAAACTCAAGCCCTAATACCCAATTTTTCTTCCTTAATCTCCACTAAAACCATGATTAAATAATGGAAAAATGATCTTAAACCCATGTAATTAAGCTTAGGGAACTTACCCAACTGATATCCTTTGATTCCTCTTAAAATCTATGCTTTAGCCTCTTTCCCGTCCTCAAAAATGATAAACTTAGCAAACTTTTGCGAAAAAGACAATTTATACCTTCTACCCAGACCTTTTCGCATCTGCGGTCCCATACCCGCTTCTACGGTACCGTAATTGCGGTTCAAGGTCCGTTTCTTCGGAATCACTTAAGTTCCTAGCCATCCGCATCTGCGTTTCTTCGTCCGCATCTGCGACATTGCAGATGCGGTTCTCCTAGCCGCTTCTGTGGTCCCAGTCAAACATACCTCTGGTCGCTTCTGCGACCACTCTCTTGCATATGCGGCGCCGCACCTGCGGTCCCCAATCCGCAGGTGCGAAAATACCAGAAGCAGCAATTCAGCAGCTACAACAACAATCCAAACTTCCCGTTAACCTTCTGAAATCACCCCCGAGGCCCCCAAGACCTCAACCAAAAGCACAAACATATGCTAATACCTTATTCAAACTTGTTCCAATCATCAAAATACCTCAAACAACATCAAATCACCCAAAACACATCGGATTCAAGCCAAACTTTCAAAAATCGTCTGAATTCCGCTTTTGATCAAAAACCCAACCACCCTACGTCCGAGTGACCTGAAATTTTTCACACACATCCCGAATGACACAACGGAACTATTGCAACTCTCGAAATTCCATTACGACCCCCATATCAAAATCACTCCTATCAACCGGAAATCGCCAAAATCTCAACTTCGCCAATTCAAGCCTAAATCAACTCCGAACCTCCAAAACTCATTCCGATCGCACTCCTAAGTCATAAATCACCTCCCGAAGATAACCAAACCATCAGAACTCACATCCGAGCCCTCTAACGCATAAGTCAACATCCGGTTGAATTTTCCAACTTAAACTTCCTTAAAAGAGACTAAGTGTCTCAAACCTTACCAAAATCATTCTAGATTCAATCCGACCAACCCGATACCACAAAACATGGATAACGAAGCATAAAGAAATAAAAATGGGGAAAACAGAGTGGTAACTTATGAGACGACTGGCCGGGTCGTCACATCCTCCCCAACTTAAACAAACGTTCGTCCGCGAACAAATCAAAAAGCATACCTGAAGCCTCAAACAGGTGAGGATATCTGCTCTGCACCTCTCGCTCGGTCTCCCAGGTAGCCTTCTCCACGGGCCGACCTCTCCACTGCACTTTCACTGAAGCCATATCCTTTGACCTCAACTTTCGAACCTAACGACCCAAAATAGCTACTAGCTCCACATCATAAGTCAAATCATCATCCAACTAAATCGTGTTGAAATCCAAAACTTGAGACGGATCCCCAATATACTTCCGGAGCATAGATACATGAAATACTGGATGCACAGTCGACAAGCTGGGTGGTAAAGCAAGCTCATAAGCCACCTCCCCAATCCTCCGAAGCACCTCAAAAGGCCCAATGAACCAAGGACTAAATTTCCCTTTCTTCCCAAATCTCATAACACCTTTCATGGGTGAAACCTTCAACAGAACCTTCTCGCCAACCATGTAGGACACATCTCGAACCTTCCTGTGAGCATAACACTTTTTCCTCGACTGCACGGTACGAAGCCTCTCCTGCATCACCTTTACCTTTTTTAAGGCATCATGCACCAAGTCTGTCCCCAATAGCCTAGCCTCACCGGGCTTGAACCAACCAACTGGAGATCTACACCGCCTCCCATACAAAGCCTCATATGGAGCCATCTGAATATTCGACTGGTAGTTGTTGTTATAAGCAAACTTTGCAAGTGGTAGAAACTAATCCCATGACCCTCCGAAATCAATGACACAAGCACGCAATATGTCTTCCAATATCTGAATAGTGCGCTCGGACTGTCCGTCCGTCTAAGGGTAAAAAGTTGTGCTCAACTCCACCTGAGTACCCAACTCTCGTTGCACAAACCTCCAAAACTGCGAAGTAAATTGAGTGCCCCTATCTGAAATGATGGAAACGGGGACACCATGCAAATGAACAATCTCCCGGATATAGATCTCTGTCAACCACTTTGAAGAATAAGTAGTACACACAGGAATGAAGTGAGCGAACTTGGTCAACCGATCCACAATCACCCAAATAGCATCGAACTTTCTCAAGGTCCGTGGAAGTCCAACAACAAAGTCCATAGTGATCCTCTCCCACTTCCACTCAGGAATATCCATCTATTGAAGCAAGCCACCCGGTCTCTGATGCTCATATTTCACCTGCTGGCAATTGAGACACCGAGCTACAAATCCCACAATATCTTTCTTCATTCCCCGCGACCAATAGTGCTGCCTCAAATCTTGATACATCTTCGCGACACCCGGATGAATAGAATACTGCGAGCTATGGGCCTCCTCCAGAATCAACTCCCGAAGCCCATCTACATTGGGCACACAAATCCGGCCCTGCATCCTCAACACCCCATCGTCACCAATGGTCACATCTCTAGCATCATCATGCTGAACTCTGTCCTTAAGGACAAGCAAATGTGGATCATCATACTGGCGCTCTCTGATGCGATCATAGAAGGAAGATCGAGAAACCATACAAGCCAATACCCGACTGGGTTTCGAAATATCCAACCTCGCGAATTGATTGGCCAAGGCCTGAATATTAACTGCAAGAGGTCTCTCCCCAACTGGAATATATGCTAAGCTCCCCATACTCATTGTCTTTCGGCTCAAAGCATCGGCCACCACATTGGCCTTTCTCGGATGGTACAATATAGTGATATCATAATCCTCAAGCAACTCCAACCACCTCCGCTGCCTCAAATTGAGATCCTTCTATTTGAACAGGTGTTCGATGCTACGATGATCAGAAAACACCTCACAAGACACACCATACAAGTAATGCCTCCAAATCTTCAACACGTGAACTATGGCAGCCAACTCCAAATCATGAATGGGGTAGTTCTTTTCATGGAACTTCAACTGGCGAGAAGCATAAGCAATCACTCTACCCTCCTGCATCAACACACAACCAATGCCAACTATCGAAGCATCACAATACACGGTATATGAACCTGAAGCTGATGGCAAAACTAACACTGGAGTTGTGGTCAAAGCTGTCTTGAGCTTCTGAAAGCTCTCCTCACACTCGTCCGACCATACAAATGAAGCACCCTTCTGAGTCAACTTGGTCAAGGGCTATGCGATAGATCCCTAAACAAACCGGCGATAATAGCCTACCAAACCAAGAAAGCTACGAATCTCTATGGCTGAGGATGATCTGGGCCAACTCTATACCGCCTTTATCTTCTTCGGATCAACCTGAATACCCTCGCTGGACACCACGTGCCCTAAGAAAGCCACTAAACTGAGCCAAAACTCACACTTGGAGAATTTTGCATAAAGCTTCTCCTCTCTCAATCTCTACAACACAACTCTCAAATGCTCCGTATGCTCCTCCTGACTACGCGAATACACCAGAATATCATCAATGAAGACTATGACAAATGAATCGAGATAAGGCCGAAACATGTTGGTCATCAAATGCATGAACGTTGTTGGGGCATTGGTCAGCCCAAAAGACATCACCAAGAACTCATAATGACCATATCTGGTCCTGAAAGTTGTCTTAAAAATAACTAAGTCCCTGATCTTCAACTGGTAATAACCTTAACGGAGATCAATCTTGGAGAACACTCTCGCTTTCTGAAGTTGGTCGAATAAATCATCAATGCGAGGCAAAGGATACTTGTTCTTCATTGTTACCTTGTTCAATTGCCTTCAATCAATGCACATCCTCATAGTGCCATCCTTCTTCTTAACAAATAGAACCGGGCACCCCAAGGTGACACACTAGGCCGAATGAACCCTTTATCAAGGAGTTCCCAAAGTTGTTATTTTAATTCCTTCAACTCCGTTGGTGCCATACGATACGGCAAAATAGAAATGGGTTGAGTGCCCGACACCAGGTCAATACCAAAATCAATATCCCTATCCGGTGGCATGCCCGGCAGGTCTGCAGGAAACACATCGGGAAAATCCCTCACAACTGAAACAAAATCAATACTGGGAGTCTCAACACCGACATCTCTCACGAAGGCTAGATACGAAAGACAACCCTTCCTAACCATACGCGGGGCTTTCAAGAATGAGATCACTCTACTGGGAACATAATCAGTCACACCTCGCCACTCGATCCGTGGCACACCCAACATAGCTAATGTGACTGTCTTAGCATGACAGTCCAGAATAGCACGACATGGAGATAGCCAATCCATGACCAAAATGACATCGAAATCCACCATACACAATAATAAAAGATCCACACGGGTCTCAAGACCCCCAATAGTCACCACACACGATCGGTACACACGGTCTACAACAATAGTATTGCCCACTGGGGTAGATACATGAATAGGTGAAGCAAGAAAGTCACGGGGCGTACCCAAATAACGAGCAAAGTATGATGACACATAAGAAAAAGTGGAACCGGGATCAAATAATACAGAGGAATCTCTGTGGCAGACTGAAACAATACCTGTAATAATAGCATCTGAAGCAATAACATCAGATCTACCTGGAAGTGCATAGAAATGGGCCTGACCGCCACCTGATCAACCTCCCCCTCTAGAACGACCCCTAGCTGACTGACCTCCAGCACTAGCTGGTTGGACGGGTGGTGTTGAAGTAACTGGCGCTGAAGCCAATAACTGAACCCTCTGCTGAGATGAACTCGCAAGACGATGAGGGCACTACCTCCACATATGACCCATCTCACCATACTTATAACAACTCTCAGGTGTTGGAGAAGGGGACTGAAGGGAACCCCTCACACCGGAGTGACTAGCAGATGCGCTCGGCATAGAAGAGCCCTAAACTGATGGAGAATAGGATGAACTCTAAGTTGGAAGGGCACTAAGTGATGACTGGCCCTGATGAGAACTGTGAGAACCATGACCCGATGATGCCCCACGATAACCTGGGTGAGTTGGCTGAGCATGCCTGAATGGACGGCCTCTGCCGTGCTGAAACTGACCTTTCGAAGGAGTACCATTGTAACTACCAGATCCTCGAGGCCTCTTGGACTCCCTCTCCTCTCGCTCCTAGCTACGAATAGACTAAATTTCATGGGCAATATCCACAACCTCATTGAAAATAGCACCAATCACCTTCTCCCTGGTCATGAGAATACGAAGCTGATAAGTGAGGCCATCAACAAACCTCCTAATCCTCTCTCTATCTGTCGGAACCATCCAAATAGCATGACGAGCTAACTTGAAGAACCTCATCTCGTACTGTGTCATAATCATCTCCCCCTAACACAACCACTCAAACTCTCTACGCAGCTCCTCTCTGCGGGACTACGACACATACTTCTCCAGAAAGAGAACGGAGAACTACTACCAGGTAAGGGGCTGCACCAATAGGCATACCCCTCTCAAAAGCCTCCCACCAAGTAAAAGTAGCTCCAGAAAACTGATAAGTAGTGAAAGCGACCCCGCTGATCTCCAGAATACCCGCTGTATGAAGCATCCTCTAGCACTTATCTAAGAAACGCTGGGCATCCTTGCCATTTGCACCACTAAAGGTCGGAGGCTGAAGCCTACCAAACCTCTCCAATATACGCTGCTCATCCTCCGGCATAGCAGGAACTACATAGTCCTGAGCAGCTGCAACCAGCTGGGCTGGATGTGCCCCCAGTATCTGAAGTCCCTGCACGACCTGCTCAGGTGTGCGAGCGACGGAAGTTTGATTGCCTCCCCCGGCCTGAGAATTAGCTGCGGCTGTAGTGGCTGAAAATGCCCGAGCTAGGCCAATGCAAACTGATAATATCTAAGCCAAGGCCTCTTGAAGACCCGGAATCACAATGGGCACAGCTGGTGCCTGAGCTGGTGCTGCAGGAGCGTCCATAACTGGGACCTGATCCTGAACTGGGGAAGCCGGTGGATCTGCAGATGCTGCCCTAGCTTCTCTGCCCTTACCACGACCACGGCCGCGTCCTCGGCCTCTTAGTGGCCATAGCTGGTGGTACTAGTGGTCGTCCATCCTGACCGGTAGCGTGTGTCCTCACCATCTGTGAGAGAATTGAACAACAAAAGTTTAGTACTCGGATCAACAAATTCGCACGACAAGGATTTCAAGAATATGAAGTTTTTCCTAAAGGTTCTGCAACCTCTCGAGGATAAATACATACATCTCCGTACCGATCCGCGAGACACTACTAAACCTGCTCATGACTCATGAGACCTATGTAACCTAGGCTCTGATACAAACTTGTCACGACCCTAACCCGGACCCGGTCGTGATGGCGCCTCTCATGAAGACAAGGCCAGCCGACACTTCTCATTTTCCAATTATTAATAGTTAAGCATTTAAGAAACGGTCTAGACATGGTAAAATAAATCCAAAATAACAATGATAACATAAATATGCGGAAGAATACCCATACACAACCCTAACCGGGGTTTCACTAGTCATGAGCATCTATAAGTCATAATACAAATCTGCTAAGTCAATAAACTAGTAAAAATGTCTGAAATAAAAATGTCTGAAAAGAGATAGAAGTGATAAAGGAGCAGAGACACGGGGCTGCGGACGCCAACAACTACCTCGTGAACTTCGAATGTCCGCCTGAAGCTGGAGGGATCAGCACTCGGGAGCAGAACCAGCTACGCCTGAATCTGCACATAGGGTGTAGGGAGTAAAGTGAGTACTCCAACTCAGTGAGTAACTAGTGTAAATAAATACTGAAAGCAAGAAAACATGTAAGGCACAAAGCATTCTATAATAAAGCAGTAAAACTATTTAAAACAAACAGTAAATCGGTGAAAGATAGGTAAAATCCTTTTACTCAAATGTAATTTCATGAAAAGCCTTTTTTTGATAATTAAGTAGGTAATTAACAGTCAATTAGGAAAAATAAACACATGAAGGTTCGCCCCTCGGGCATAGTATCAACAAATCCGCCCCTCGGGCAACATCTCAGAAAAGCACCAGCCCCTTGGGCTCAAATCTTAGATCACAATACAGCCCCTCGGGCTCAATATCACATCACAATGGGTACCCGCACTCACTGGGGGTGTACAGACTCCTGGAGGGGCCCCTTACGGCCTAAGCGCGATATCAAGCCATCTCGTGGCATCATCACTAGGCCTTCGGCCTCATATCAACCAAGTCACCTAGTGGCGTACATATCTCAGGCCCTCGGTCTCATAATCAGTATCAAATGTTTCCTTACAATATAGGCCATCGACCTTACTCAGTCAAAAATCTCGCAAGCCCCTCGGGCCATAGTAAAACGGTGTTTCTCAGCCCAAACATCATTTAAAATATCATTTAAGTCTTAAAACTGAGTAAACATGGCTGAGTATGAAAACAGTAGAAAATAACATGACTGAGTTCAAGTATAAAGTCAAAATAGTGGGAAATATCAATAAAAAGCACCGAAGGGTTCAAATAGTTGGCACTAGGCCCAAATATGGCATTCAGCCCAAATAATGATGATAACAAATACATTTTAGTCAAATACGCGGTAAAATCATCAGTCGGACAGAGCAAGTCACAATCCCCAATAGTGCACGACCCTACACTCGTCATCAAACATGTGCCTCACCTCAATATAGCACTACGATGTGCAAATTTGGGGTTTCAAACCCTCAGAACATCATTTACAATCATTACTCACCTCGAACCGGTCAAATCTCTAGCTCACGACGCCTTTGCCCCTCGAATCGGCCTCCACTCGCATCGAATCTATCCAAAATCAGAACAAGGACATCAAAATATGCCAAGGGAATGAAGCCCAAGCAAAAACAAGCAATAAATGGCACAAATCCCGAAATTACCAAACCCCGACCCCCGGTCCCACGTCTCGAAATTCGATAATTTCCACATAAGCGGAATCCTTATCCTCCCACGAGTCTATACATATCAAGAACACTGAAATCGGAGTCCAAATGGTCCCTCAAATCTCCATTTAGAGGCCTCTTAAACTCAAGCCCTAATCCCCAATTTTTTTCCTTAATCTCCACTAAAACCATTATTAAACAATGGAAAAATGATCTTAAACCCATGTAATTAAGCTTAGGGAACTTACCCAACTGATATCCTTTGATTCCTCTTGAATCCTATACTTTAGCCTCTTTCCCGCCTTCAAAAATGATAAACTTAGCAAAATTTCGCAAAGAAGACAATTTATAACTTCTGCCCAGACCTTTTCGCATATGCGGTCCCATACCCGCTTCTACGGTACCGCAATTGCGGCTCAACGTCCGCTTCTGCGGAATCCCTTAAGTTCCCAGCCATCCGCATCTGCGGTTCCTCGCCCGCATCTGCGACATCGCAGATGCGGTTCTCCTAGCCGCTTCCGCGATCCAGTCAAACATACCTCTAGTCGCTTCTGCGGCCACTCTCTCGCATATGTGGCGCTACACCTGCGGTCCCCAATCCGCAGGTGCGAAAATACCAGAAGCAGCAATTCAGCAGTTGCAACAACAATCCAAAATTCCCATTAACCTTTCGAAATCATCCCGAGGCCCCAGTGATCTCAACCAAAAGCACAAACATATCCTAATACCTTATTCAAACTTGTTCCAATCATTAAAATACCTCAAACAACATCAAATCACCCAAAACACATCGGATTCAAGCCAAACTTTCAAAAATCTTCTGAATTCTGCTTTTGATCAAAAACCCAACCACCCCACGTCCGAATGACCTGAAATTTTGCATACACATCCCAAATGACACAACGGAACTACTGCAACTCTCGGAATTCCATTCCGACCCCTATATCAAAATCTCGCCTATCAACCGGAAATCGCTAAAATCTCAACTTCAGCAATTCAAGCGTAAATCAACTTTGAACCTCCAAAACTCATTCCGATCGCACTCCTAAGTCATAAATTACCTCCTCAAGCTAAATGAACCATCGGAACTCACATTTGAGCCATGTAACACATAAGTCAACATCCGGTTGACTTTTCCAACTTAAACTTTCTTAAAAGAGACTAAGTGTCTCAAACCTTACCAAAATTATTCCGGATTCGATCCGACCAACCCGATACCACAAAACACAGATAACGAAGCATAAAGAAGCAGAAATGGGGAAAACGAAGTGGTAACTCATGAGACGATTGGCCGGGTCATCACAGTAGGTACGGTCCCACAACCGCATTTGCGGTTCCTGCCATCTTCCCAGCTTCCGCTTCTGCGGCCGCTTTTCCGCACATGTGGCGTCGCACCTGCAGTCCCTAATCCGCAGGTGCGGAAATACGAGAAGCAGCAAAAATCTGCAATTTCACCAAGTCTTAAACTCCTCCGTCAACCATCCGAAATCACCCCGAGGCCTCCGGGACCTCAACCAAAAGCACAAACATATCCCATAACCTTATTCAAACTTGTACCAATCTTCAAAACACCTCAAACAACACCGAATCAACCAAAACACATCGGATTCAAGCCTAAGTTTCCAAAAATCTTCTGAATTTCGCTTTTGATCAAAAAACCAACCAAAACATGTCTGAATGACCTGAAATTTTGCACACACATCCCAAATGACACAACGGAACTACTGCAACTCTCGGAATTCCATTCCGACCCCTATATCAAAATCTTGCCTACCAACCGGAAATCACCGAAAATCCAATTTCGCCAATTCAAGCCTAAATCTACTCCGGAACTCCAAAACCCATTCCGATCACGCTCCTAAGTCCCAAATCACCTCCCGAAGCTAACCAAACTATTGGAACTCACATCCAGGCCCTCTAACATATAAGTCAACATCCGATTGATTTTTCCAACTTAACCTTCCTCAAAAGAGACTAAGTGTCTTAAACCTTACCAAAATCATTCCGGATTCGATCCAACCAACCCGATACCACATAACACGGATAAACAAAGCATAAAAAAGCAGAAATGGGGAAAACAGAGCGGTAACTCATGAGACGACTGGCCGAGTCATCACAATATTAAATCTTTCCTTTATTTATAGTTTCAATATAACCAACCACTTTCGCGAATACTTTAGAAACTCAATAAGTTTTATAGAGAGTTACTACAACACAATAAATTGACATGATAATCAATTGTATTTCTCCAAAATAATAATAATAATTGGCTCTTTCAGAGCTATCAATTAATTTGGTACTACCACATATTCATCAACAGCCATATGGTGAATATCTCTTTTAAAGAGAAAGTTATACCATTATGGTCAAGGTCAAAACTATATGCAAGATCTGTTTCTTGCATTACTGTTGCTCTTTAATAATCACATTGCCAAAATATTTTTGCGTACAATAGATATGTGATCTATGACTATTCATGATATAATAATTTCCGGGCATACGCCCAAGTCCCATATTTTACTGTGGACCTCCCGGGATCGTCGGAACACGGATCTGGGTCCGTTTGCTCAAAATATTGACCAAAGTCAACCATAATCAAATTTTAACTCTAGAAATTTCTATTTCTCATATTTTCACATAAAAGGCTTTTCGGATATAGGTCCGGGCCACGCACACAAATCGAGGTGAGGTAAAAAGGAGGTTCTAAGGCCTCAGAACACAAGATTTATTTCTAAAATAAGTGATGACCTCACATTAACCATGTTAAATATATGAGTTATTTAAATTATATGTAAATAACCTTAACATTTAAACCTTCTAAATAATTATAGATAATCGTCAGATATTAATTAAGAAACACTACATGAAAAAAGACTAACATTTTTTCAATTCTCGTAGTGATAATTTTATTTTTGCACTATTCTCATAGGTGTCATTGGAACTTAAAAATAGCCACAAAGAGAAATAATAACTCATATTTATGGCAAAACACAAAGGTTGACACGATATAAATGATTTTTTTAATTACGATGTGACTCTTATACTATGATTTGAACTCTTATTTGGTATGATTTTATCTTTCAAAAAATATTTCTATTTTGAAATTTCAATTTTTAAAACTTTATATATATTATAATAATGATTATCTTTATAATGATGCAAGTAAAAATATTATCATTAATTTAAAATTTACTTTAATCGGTTATTTAAAAATTTAAATGATTCTTTGGTCGGATTTATTTCAGTATGACTCCACTTTAAGTTTATCGATATCTCTAGCCCCAGAATTTAAATTTTTAATATCCTATATAAATAAAAAAAAATATTCTTTGAATCATTAAATATTAAATTAGTTGATTATTATTATAAAACATTGCATATATTTTCTAAAAATTGTCAAGTAGTTTATTTTCCGACACCATACTTGGCTTAACGTTAATGCAAACTACTCAAATTGCATTCCAATTCAAATTCGAATATCATATTAGTTTGTTAGTAATAGTAATTTTTAAAAACAACATATAATGTAAATTAAAAAATATATTTTAAGATATCCTTATCTTATAATCTATGTATTTGAGTTGGAAAAAAAAATATTTGAAATTGATGAGATTAACTTTCAAATTTTTTATACTCAACAAAGATGAAACATAAGAAGAAATTTGTTGTCATCTTTTATTTCTCGTTTTTAGATCTTTCTAACATTTTTTTCAATATTTATTTTCTTTTATCTTATTTTTTTATGTCATTATTTCTTTTGTTACAAAAAAAATAATTTATTTCACTAAAAAGGATGAGTTTTAATAAGAATTGCCTACATATGAACTTTAATTATATTTTTAGTCTTTGGTGAAATTATTTCATATTTTTCTTTTGGCTTTATCTAATCAGCCTAAATAGGTGTTCACCTGACCACTTAAATTAAAAAATTAAATAATGTGTAATTTATATATAATCCATATATAATATGTGTATAATTGTATGTTATCAGTATATCATCTATTTATATTAGCTATAAAAAGTAAACAATAAATATGGCTGAATATTATGTAAATATTCCATAAGATTTCATTTTTTTGAGTTTATCCATGATATAACTTCTATTATAATAATTTTAAAACTCTCCACTAATGTTAAAAAAATATCTTATCTTTTTATTATCTTTAAATTTAAAAAAGTAAAGAGTTTTTTCGAAATAATTTTTTTACATTTAAAAAAAATATTTTACGTCATACCGCTTTTTTTTTATATATATACTCTTTGTTATACTTAAAAGTCACTATAGAAACTATCAATTAGAAACCATTTTCTCTCTTGTTGAGTTTGGAAAAAAAACCTTTCACATAATCTAATGATTCGAAACTAATATTCTTCAACGAAAAAATATTATACCCTTGCAATATTGGCCTGACTACAGCTAAATGAAGGAGTTTTAGCTTATAACTTTCAATTCCTTGAATGTGCTAAATTAAAATTAATGATAGCAAATGTATAGCCAAAGTTTTGTTATTTGTTTGATGTCCATTTATGCAAATTGACTCTTCAAACAAATATTCTTCAAGAAGAAAAAAGAAACAACTTTTTTTTAAAATATTGACTAATTTTGTGATATTTGTTTTCTCCATCATGTATGTTTATTTTATTATATATGTAAGTAAACTTTTATTTGATTTTGTAAACTCTTTTTTGTTATTTAGATAAACATAGACGTGTACCCTATATATTACATTTATTTTAAAAGAATTTCGTTTTATTCAAATCTAGCTATAGTGTTTCAAAGAACTATATTTATAGGATTTTAAATGTGAAAGAGTTTTATAGTTATATGGAGTAGTTTTTTTTTCTAGAGGCGAAGTAGTATTTAAATAATTAAAAAAAAAAAAGTTCCTAACATGATTGCATATGATAATATGATAAAAAAAGATAAATTTTATTTATAATTTAAATTCAAATTTTAGAACTTTATCTATAAATTCAAACTTATCTTTTAATTCAAATTCCATATATATAAAAAGATAAATTTTATTTTTAATTTAAATTCGAATTTTAGAACTTTATCTATATTTGTATTTAACTAAAATAGTCAAATATAGAATAAAGTTACCATATACTATTGACATTTATTAGCTTGCCACTTGGCTTAACCATAATGTCAATTATATATGGTAACTTTCTTACTTTAATATATATATATATATATATATATATATAGATATATTGATCCCAAATCAATAAGAATTCTCTCTCCCTACTTTCTTCTTCTTCTTCTTTTATTGTTCATAACACGTTATCAGCACGAGACTCTAACCAATTGAGTAGAAGCTTTCGGATTGAGCATAATGATTGTCAATTGTTCCATGAACTCCCTTCATGATTAAATTCTAGAATTAAGGTAAGTATTTTACTTTATTTTTCTTGAAATTCTATAATTTGATTTTAAATATAAGCAAAGACAATAAGTTGTGATTATAACTCTAATGGAGTTTGTAAGAAATTATAACCACCTGAAATGGTAAAAATTATATGTCTTACCATGATAAAATTCATGTATCATTGTGGGCAAAGAAGTGGAAACTCGTCGCATTGAATTTGCTTCATTCTCATTCCCTTAAGAGAATATGATAGCAGTATGTGATAAGTCTGAAAGAAGACATAAAGGTATCAATGGATGTGGACGTGGTAATAGACGAAATTATAATCGTCATCATCGTGGTAATGAGAATAATAAGGATTCTCAAAATAATCTTTCACTCTGTGAAAGTAATATTTGTCATCGATTTGACATAAGATTTTGTAAAGCACATATAGATGATTATGGTCCATTCATGATGTGAATGTGACAACATGTGATTTATGAATACATATTCATTCTTGGAAGAATATGAACGTGCTAGTGGTAGTGAATATACCATACTCACCTCTAGAATGAGGTTTGAGGGGAAATAAGAAAATAATGTCATTATTATAGCATGAATAGTCATAGATCACATATCTATTGTACGCAAAAATATTTTGGCGATGTGATTATTAAAGAGCAACAATAATGCAAGAAACAGATCTTGCATATAGTTTTGACCATGACCATAATGGTATAACTTTCTCTTTAAAAGAGATATTCACCATATGGCTGTTGATGAATATGTGGTAGTACCAAATTAATTAAGAGCTCTGAAAGAGCCAATTATTATTATTTTGGAGGAATACAATTAATTATCATGTCAATTTATTGTGTTGTAGTAACTCTCAAACAAACTTATTGAGTTTCTAAAGTATTCGCAAAAGCGGTTGGTTATATTGAGACAATAAATAAATGAAAGATTTAATATTGTAATGACCCGGTCAATCGTCTCATGAGTTACCGCTTCGTTTTCCCCATTTCTGCTTCTTTATGCTTTGTTTATCCATTTTATGTGGCATCGGATTGGTCGGATCGAATCCGGAATGATTTTGGTAAAGTTTGAGACACTTAGTCTCTTTTGAGGAAGATTAAGTTGGAAAAGTCAATCAGATATTAACTTATGTATTAGAGGGCTTGGATGTGAGTTCCGATGGTTCGGTTAGCTTCGGAAGGTGATTTGGGACTTAGGAGCGTGATCAGAATGGGTTTTGGAAGTCCGGAGTAGATTTAGGCTTGAATTGGCGAAATTGGATTTTCGACGATTTTCGGTTGGTAGGTGAGATTTCGATATAGGGGTCGGAATGGGATTCCAAGAGTTGCAGTAGTTCCATTGTATCATTTGGGATGTGTGTGCAAAATTTCAGGTCATTCAGACGTGGTTTGGTTTGATTTTTTATCAAAAGCGGAATTCGGAAGATTTTGGAAACTTAGGCGTGAATCCGAAGTGTTTAAGTTTATTTGGTGTTGTTTGAGGTATTTTGAAGATTGGAACAAGTTTGAATAAGGTTTTGGGATATGTTGGTGCCTTTGGTTGAGGTCCCGGGGGTCTCAGGTGAGTTTCGAAGGGTTGAACGGATCATTTTGAGTCGAAGAAAATTGCAGATTTTGGTTTCAGCAGTTGCAGGCATTTTACTCTTCGCGTTCGCGAAGAGTCAGTTGAGGAAGGTGGAATTTAAGCCTTCGCATTCGCGAAGGGAAAATGGTTTGTGTATTGCGTTCGCGGGGGAGGTGTCGCGTTCGCATAGAGCAAAAAGGGCAGCTGAGTTTCAGGGGGAATTTGTTCATCGCGTTCATGAGAGGCGTAACGCGATCGTGAAGATTTGTCTGAGCAAAGAATTGCGTTCGTGATGGGGGTGTTGCGATCGCGAAAAAGGAAAATTGGTCAAAGTTAATTTGTGCTTCGCGAACGCGAGGCTTTAACCGCATTCGCGAAGAAGGATTTCAGGCCTGGGCAGAAGGTTTAAAAGGTCGTCTTGTCCGCGAATATGGGGTTTATTTCTTCCATTGTTGGTCTTTTTGGAGCTATTTGAAGGAGAACGAAGAGGGATTTAAGAGGAACCACTTGGAAGTAAGAATTTTGGACTTGAAACTCGATTCTATTATGAAATCTACCTAATAAATAATAGAATCTAAGCCTAAAATTGAAGAATTAGGGCTTGAGATTAAGAGACTTTAAAATGAGAATTTTAGGGGTCATTTGGACTCCGATTTCAGTGTTCTTGGTATGTATGGACTCGTGGAAAGATAAGGATTCCATTGATATGATTTTTATCGAGTTTTGAAACATGGGCTCGGGGGTCGGGTTTGGCCAATTTCGGGATTTTTGGTATTATTTGATATTTTTGCTTGGGCTTCGTTCCCTTGGCATATTTTGATGCCGTGATTCTGATTTTGAATAGATTCGACGCGAGTGGAGGCCAATTTAAGGGGCAAAGGCGTTGTGGAGTAGTATTTTTACCGGTTTGAGGTAAGTTCCATTGTAAATCTGGAACTGAGATACAAACCCCGGTATTTGACTTGTTTTGATAAATGCGGTGACGCATATGCTAAGTGATGAGCGTGTGGGCGTGCACCAATAGGGATTGTGACTTGGTCCATCCTGTAGCGACTATTGAGCCGCGTATTTGATTTGAAACATTATGATATCCCGTACTGTAGTCATTTATATTGTATTATGGATTGTATGTCATGTTTGGGGCCTTGTGATGACCTGTTGATACCCTTAGGGGCATATTTACTGTTTTTCCTCACTTTATTTGTTGAAATCATAACCTCAGTCATGTTTTACCTGTTTAAATATTTAAAACTGGTTTTATCACTCCACTTCAAATTGTGAGGACTGTTTGGGTTGAGTTCCTTAATTTCTATTGTTGTGCCCGAGAGGCTGTGAGGTTAATGACTGAGAGAGGTTGAGAACCTAATAGTGAGGATATTATATGTATATATTATGGATCGAGCTGCACGCCACAACGATACTTATATGGATCGGGCAGCATGTTGCAACGATATATATATTGGATCGGGCTGCACGCCACAGCGATATGATGCTTGGGCTATAGGAGCCCCTCCGGAGTCTGTACACCCCAGTGAGCATAGTCGACTATAAATTATGGATCAGGCTGCACGCCGCAACGGTTACTATGATTTATATTACTATGAGATATTAATGAGCTTGAGTACTGAGAGTGAGTACTGAGTGACGAGAGTGAGTCACGAGTGACTAAGAGGCTGCCCGAGAGGCCATATTCTGATTGATACCTTGCCCGAGGGGCCTAGTTATGATATTTTCACTGATTTCACTCTTCTTTTAAAAAGAAGCCTCTGTTGGAAAAATTGCTAAGTATATGATTTCAAGTGCTTAAACTAAAGTTGATAATTTTATGACAAAACTGGTTTTAAACTGTGAAATGGACTTGTTATCTTGTTGTTTATTCAGTTATATGATTTTTAACTGCTCGTCACTGCTTTTAGACCTTATTTACTTTAGTTACTTACTGAGTTGGCATACTTACGTTACTCCCTGCACCTTGTGTGCTGATCCAGGTGCCCGAGTGGCAGAGTGAGGGTCCTCAGCTGATCCAGAGGTTGCCGGAGATTTCAAGGTAGCTGCATGGCATCTGCAACCCTGTTCTCTCCTTCTTATCTTGTTCTTTTCCGCATTTCTAAACTTATGTTGTATCAGACAATCAGTTATGTAGTAGAGGCTCTAGACTCGTGACACCAGATATTTGGGGCTGTGTAGTTCATGTTTATTTGACTTCCGCTTATATTTTGTTGTTTATAAACACTTACTAAGGAAATTTGGTATTTAAACCTGTGTTAGAAAATGGTTTTATAAAAGGAATTTATTGTAGTTAATAGTTTGGGTTGGCTTGCCTAGTAATGTGATAGGCGCCATCGCGATCGGGTATTTGGGGTCGTGACAAGTTGGTATTAGAGCCTAGGTTATATAGGTCTCGCGAGTCATGAGCTGGTTTAGTAGAGTCTCGCGTATCGGTATGGAGACATCTGTATTTATCCTTGAAAGGCTACAGAACCTTTAGGAAAAACTTCATATTCATGAAATTCTTGTCGTGCTAATCTGTTGATCCGAATACTAAACTTCTGTTATTCTATTCTCTCATAGATGGTGAGGACACGTGCTACCGGGCAAGATGGACGACCGCCAGTACCACCAGCTGGGGCCACCAGAGGCCGAGGACGCGGTCGAGGCCGTGGTAGGGGCAGAGCAGCTAGGGCAGCACTTGCAGATGCACTAGTTGCCCCAGTTCAGTATCAGGTCCTAGTTGTGGACGTTACAGTAGAACCAGCTCAGGCATCGGCTGTGCCTATTGTGATTCTAGGCCTTCATGAGGTTTTAGCTCAAATCTTATCAGTGTGTACCAGTTTGGCTCAGGCGGTTTCAGTTACTACGGTTGCAGCTACTTCTCAGGCCGGGGGAGGCACCCAGACTCCCATTGCTCGCACACCTGAGCAGGTTGTGCAGGGACTCCAGACACCAAGGGCACCTCCAGCCCAGCCGGTTGCACCAGTTCAGGAGTTTGTGGTACCAGTTATGTCGGACGACGAGCAGCGTCGACTAGAGAGGTTTGGTAGACTCAAGCCTCCGACTTTTAGCAGTGCAAAGGGCGAGGATGCCCAGGGGTTCTTGGATAAGTTCTAGAGAATGCTTCGTACTGCGGGGATTCTAGAGACCAGTGGTGTAGCTTTTACCACCTTTCAATTTTCTGGGGCTGCCTTCACTTGATGGGAGGCGTATGAGAGGAGTAGGCCTATTGGTGCAGCGCCCCTTACCTAGCAGCAGTTCTTTGTTCTCTTTCTAGAGAAGTATGTGCCACAGTCTCGCCGAAAAGAGCTGCGCAGGCAGTTTAAGCAGTTGTGTCAATGAGAGATGACTGCGATGCAGTATGAGATGCGGTTCTCCGAGTTAGCTTGTCATGCGGTTTGGTTGGTTCCCATAGATCGAGAGAGGATTATGACGTTTGTTGATGGTCTCACATATCAGTTTCAAATTCTCATAACTAGGGAGAGGGTGACAGGTGCTACTTTCGAGGAGGTTGTTGACATCGCCCGGGAGATTGAGTCACTTCGCCTCCAGGAGCGAGAGGAGAGGGAGGCCAACAAGCCTCAAGGATTTGATAGCTTTAGTAGTGCTCCTTCGAGGGGCCAGTTCTAGCAGGGCAGAGGCCGCCCATCCAGACAGGCTCATTCAACTCGCCCAGGTTATCATGGGGCATTATTGGGTCATGGTTCTCACAGTTCTCATCAGGGCCACTCATCACTTAGTGCCCTTCCAGCCCAAAGTTCGTCTCGTGCTCCATCAGTTCAGGGTTCTTCCCTGCCAGGTCCTTCTACTGGTCATTTCGGTGCTAGGTGTTCCCTTCAGTCCCTATCTCCAGCACCGGGGAGTTGTTATGAGTGTGAAGAGTTTGGGCATATGAGGAGGCAGTGTCCTCGTCTTCATGATGGTCAGTCTCAGCAGAGGGGTTAGCCCTCGACTTCTGCTCCAGTTACTTCACCACCCGCCCAGCCAGCTAGGGGTGGAGGTCAGTCAGCTAGGGGTCGCCCTAGAGGGGGAGGTCGATCAGGTGGTGGTCAGGCTCGTTTCTATGCTCTCCCAGGTAGACCAGATACTGCTGCTTCAGATGTCGTGATTTTAGGTATTGTTTCAGTCTACCATAGAGATGCCTCTATATTATTTGATCTCGATTTCACCTTTTCTTATGTGTCATCATACTTTGCCCGTTATCTGGATATGCCCCATGAGTCTCTTGTTTCACCTGTTCATGTATCTACTCCAGTGGGCGATACTGTTGTTGTAGACCGTGTGTACCGGTCGTGTGTGGTGACTATTAGGAGTCTAGAGACCCGAGTGGATCTTTTATTATTGTGTATGGTGGATTTCGATATCATTTTGGGCAAGGACTGGTTATCTCCGTGTCGTGCTATTCTGGATTGTCATGCCAAGACAGTTACATTGGCTATACCGGGTGTGTCACGGATTGAGTGGCAAGGTTTGACTAATTATATTTAGAGTAGAGTAATCTCATTCTTGAAGGCCCATCGTATGGTTGGGAAGGGATGTCTTTCGTATCTAGCCTTTGTGAGGGATGTCGGAGCTGAGACTCCCAGTATTGATTCTGTTCTAGTTATGAGGCATTTTTCCGATGTGTTTCCTGCAGACCTACCGGGCATGCCACCGGACAGGGATATTAATTTTGGTATTGACCTGGTGCTGGGCACTCAGCCCATTTCTATTCCGCTGTATCGTATGACACCAGCGGAGTTGAAGGAATTAAAAGAGCAACTTCAGGAACTCATCGATAAGGGGTTCATTCGGCCTAGTGTGTCACCTTGGGGTGCGCCGGTTCTATTTGTGAAGAAGAAGGATGGCACTATGAGGATGTGCATTGATTATAGGCAATTGAACAAAGTAACAATTAAGAACAAGTATCTTTTGCCTCGCATTGATGATTTATTCGGCCAGCTTCAGGGAGCAAGAGTGTTCTCCAAGATTGATCTCCGTTCAGGTTATCACCAGTTGAAGATCAAGGACTCGGATATTCTTAAGACAACTTTCAGGACCCGATATGGTCATTATGAGTTCTTGGTGATATCTTTTGGGCTGACTAATGCCCCAGCAGTGTTCATGCATTTGATGAACAGCGTGGTCCAACCTTATCTCGATTCGTTTGTCATAGTCTTCATTGATGATATTCTAGTGTATTCGCGTAGTCAGGAGGAGCACGTGGAGCATTTGAGAGTTGTGTTGTAGAGATTGAGGGAGGAGAAGCTTTGTGCAAAATTCTCCAAGTGTGAGTTTTTTCTCAGTTCAGTGGCTTTCTTGGGGACGTGGTGTCCAGCAAGGGTATTCAGGTTGATCCGAAGAAGATAGAGGCAGTTCAGAGTTGGCCCAGACCGTCCTCAGCCACAGAGATTCGCAGCTTTCTTGGTTTGGCAGGCTATTATCGTCGGTTTGTTCAGGGATTCTCATCTATCGCATCGCT
This sequence comes from Nicotiana sylvestris, assembly GCF_000393655.2. Lineage (NCBI taxonomy): Eukaryota > Viridiplantae > Streptophyta > Magnoliopsida > Solanales > Solanaceae > Nicotiana > Nicotiana sylvestris. The sequence goes on from NC_091062.1 coordinate 71,338,217, forward strand.
CTTGACCAAGTTGACTCAGAAGGTGCTTCATTTGTATGGTCAGACGAGTGTGAGGAGAGCTTTCAAAAGCTCAAGACAACTTTGACTACAGCTCCACTGTTAGTTTTACCATCAACTTCAGGTTCATATACTGTGTATTGTGATGCTTCGAGAGTTGGTATTGGTTGTGTATTGATGTAGGAGGTAGAGTTATTGCTTATGCTTCTCGTCAGTTGAAGCCCAATGAGAAGAACTACCCCGTTCATGATTTGGAGTTGGCTGCCATAGTGCACGCATTGAAAATTTGGAGGCATTACTTGTATGGTGTGTCTTGTGAGGTGTTTACTGATCATCATAGCCTCCAGCACTTGTTCAAGCAGAAGGATCTCAATTTGAGGCAGCGGAGGTGGTTGGAGTTTCTTAAGGATTATGAAATCACTATATTGTACCATCCAGGGAAGGCCAAAGTGGTAGCCGATGCTTTGAGCCGAAAGGCAGTGATTATAGGAAGTTTGACATATATTCCAGTTGGGGAGAGACCTCTTGCAGTTGATGTTCAGGCCTTGGCCTATTGGTTTGTGAGGTTAGATGTTTCGAAGCCCAGTCGGGTTTTGGATTGTGTGGTTTCTTGGTCTTCCTTATATGATCGCATTAGAGAGCGCCTGTTGATGATCCGTATTTGCTCGTCCTTAATGACAGAGTTCAGCATGATGATGCCAGAGATGTGACTATAGGTGATGATGGGGTGTTGAGGATGCAGGGCCGGATTTGTGTGCCCAATGTAGATGGGCTTCGGGAGTTGATCCTAGAGGAGCCCCATAGCGCGCGGTATTCCATTCATCCAGGCATTGCGAAGATGTATCAGGATCTGAGACAGTATTATTGGTGGAGAAGAATGAAGAAAGACATTATGTGATTTGTAGCTCGGTGTCTCAATTGTCAGCAGGTGAAATATGAGCATCAAAGACCGGGTGGCTTGCTACAACAAATAGATATTCCCAAGTGGAAGTGGGAGAGGATCACTATGGACTTTGTTGTTGGACTTCCACGGACTTTGAGAAATTTTGATGTTATTTGGGTGATTGTGGATCGGCTGACCAAGTCCGCGCACTTCATTTCTGTGTGTACTACTTATTCTTCAGAGCGGTTGGCAGAGATCTATATCCGGGAGATTGTTCGGTTGCATGGTGTCCCAGTTTCCATCATTTCAGATAGGGGCACTCAATTTACTTCGCAATTTTAGAGGTCTGTGCAATGAGACTTGTGTACTCAAGTTGAGTTGAGCATAGCTTTTCACCCTCAGACGGATGGGCAGTCCGAGCGCACTATCCAGATATTGGAGGACATGTTGCGTGCTTGTGTCATTGATTTCAGAGGGTCATGGGATCAGTTCCTTCCGCTTGCAGAGTTTGCTTATAACAACAGCTACTAGTCGAGTATTCATATGGCTCTGTATGAGGCTTTGTATGGGAGGCAGTGTAGATCTCCAGTTGGTTAATTCGAGCCCGATGAGGCTAGGCTATTAGGGACAGACCTGGTGCAGGATGCTTTAGAAAAGGTGAAGGTAATTCAGGAGAGGCTTCGTACAACGCAGTCGAGACAAAAGAACTATGCTGATAGGAAGGTTCGGGATGTGTCCTACATGGTTGGCGAGAAGGTTCTGTTGAAGGTTTCACCCATGAAGGGTGTTATGAGATTTGGGAAGAAGGGGAAATTGAGTCATCGGTTCGTTGGACCTTTTGAGGTGCTTCGGAGGATTGGGGAGGTGGCTTATGAGCTTGCTTTGCCACCCAGCTTGTTGAGTGTGCATCCGATGTTTCATATTTCTATGCTCCGGAAGTATATGGGGGGATCCGTCTCATGTGTTGGATTTCAGCACGGTTCAGTTGGATGATGATTTGACTTATGATGTGGAGCTAGTAGCTATTTTGGGTCGTCAGGTTCGAAAGTTGAGGTCAAAGGATATAGCTTCAGTGAAAGTGCAGTGGAGAGGTTGGCCCATGGAGGAGGCTACCTGGGAGACCGAGCGGGAGATGCGGAGCATATATCCTCACCTATTTGAGGCTTCAGGTATGTTTCTTGACTCGTTCGAGGACGAACGTTTGTTTAAGTTAGGGAGGATGTGACGACCCAGCCAGTCATCTCATGAGTTACCGCTCCGTTTTCCCCATTTCTGCTTCTTTATACTTTGTTTATCCGTGTTATGTGGTATCGGGTTGGTCGGATCAAATCCAGAATGATTTTGGTAAGGTTTGAGACACTTAGTCTCTTTTGAGGAAGGTTAAGTTGGAAAAGTCAACCAGATGTTGACTTATGTGTTAGATAGCTCGGATGTGAGTTCGATGGTTCGGTTAGCTTCGGGAGGTGATTTTGGACTTAGGAGCATGATCAGAATGGGTTTTGGAAGTCCGGAGTAGATTTAGGCTTGAATTTGCGAAATTGGATTTTTGACGATTTACGGTTGGTAGGTGAGATTTTGATATAGGGGTCGGAATGGGATTTCGAGAGTTGTAGTAGTTCCATTGTGTCATTTGGGATGTGTGTGCAAAATTTCAGGTCATTCAGACGTGGTTTGGTTAGGTTTTTGATCAAAAATGGAATTCGGAAGATTTTGGAAACTTAGGCTTGAATCAGATGTGTTTAGGTTTATTTGATGTTGTTTGAGGTATTTTGAAGATTGGTACAAGTTTGAATAAGGTTTTGGGATATGTTGGTGCCTTTGGTTGAGGTCCCGGGAGCCTCGGGTGAGTTTCGGAGGGTTGAACGGATCATTTTGAGTCGAAGAAAATTGCAGATTTTGGTTTCAGCTGTTGCAGGTATTTTACTCTTCGCATTCGCGAAGAGTCAGTTGAGGAAGGTGGAATTTAAGCCTTCGTGTTCACGAGGAAGGCTACGCGTTCGCGAAGGGCAAATGGTTTGTGCATCGCGTTCGCGGGCGAGGTGTCGCGTTCGCATAGAGCAAAAAGGGCAGCTGAGCTTAAGGGGGGAATTTGTTCATCGCGTTCGCGAGAGGCGGAACGCGATGGCGAAGATTGGTCTGAGCAAAGAATTGCGTTCGCGATGGGGGTGTCGCGATTGCGAAAGAGGAAAATTGGTCAAAGTTAATTTGTGCTTCGCGAACGCGAGGCTTTGACCGCATTCGCGAAGAAGGATTTCAGGCCTGGCCAGAAGGTTTAAAAGGTCATCTTGTCCGCGAATGTGGGGTTTATTTCTTCCATTGTTGGTCGTTTTTGGAGCTATTTGAAGGAGATTGAAGAGGGATTCAAGGGGAACCACTTGGAGGTAAGAATTTTGGACTTGAAACTCGATTCTATTGTGAAATCTACCTAATAAATCATAGAATCTAAGCCTAAAATTGAGGAATTAGGGCTTGAGATTAAGATACTTTAAAATGAGAATTTGAGGGGCCATTTGGACTCCGATTTCAATGTTCTTGGTATGTATGGACTCGTGGAAGGATAAGGATTCCGTTGATGTGATTTTTATAGAGTTTTGAGATGTGGTCCTGGGGGTCGGGTTTGGCCAATTTCGGAACTTTTGGTATTATTTGATTGTTTTTGCTTGGGTTTCGTTCCCTTGGAATATTTTGACGCTGTGATTCTGATTTTGAATAGATTCGACGCGAGTGGAGGACAATTAGAGGGGCAAAGGCGTCGTGGAGTAGTATTTTCACCGGTTTGAGGTAAATAACCATTGTAAATATGGAACTGAGGGTACAAACCCTAGTATTTAACTTGTTTTGATAAATGCGGTGACGCACATGCTAAGTGACGAGCGTGTGGGCGTGCACCGATAGGGATTGTGACTTGGTCCATCCCGTAGCGACTATTGAGCTGCGTATTTGATTTGAAACCTTATGATATTCCGTACTTTAGTCATTTATACTGTATTATGGGTTGTATGCCATGTTTGGTGCCTTGTGCCGACCTGTTGATACCCTTAGGAGCATTTTTACTATTTTTCTTCACTTTATTTGTTGAAAGCATATCCTCAGTCATGTTTTACCTGTTTAAATATTTAAAACTAGTTTTATCACTCCACTTCTAATTGTGAGGACTGTTTGGGCTGAGTTCCCTAATTTCTATTGTTGTGCCCGAGAGGCTGTGAGGTTAATGACTGAGAGAGGTTGAGAACCTAATAGTGAGGATATTATATGTATATATTATGGATCGGGCTGCACGCCGCAGCGATACTTATATGGATCGGCCTGCACGTCGCAGCGATATATATTGGATCGGGCTACATGCCACAGCTATATATATATATATATTAGATTGGGCTACGCGCCGCAACGATATGACGCTTGGGCTGTAGGAGCCCCTCCGGAGTCTGTACACCCCAGTGAGCGTAGTCGACTATAAATTATGGATCGGGCTGCACAGCGCAATGGTTACTATGAATTCTATTACTATGAGATATTAATGAGCCTGAGTGCTGAGAGTGAGTACTGAGTGACGAGAGTGAGTCACAGGTGACTGAGAAGCTGCCTGAGAGGCCATATTCTGAGTGATACCTTGCCCGAGGGGCCCAGTTATGATATTTTTACTGATTTCACTCTTCTTTTAAAAACAAGCATCTGTTGGAAAAATTGATAAGTATATGATTTCAAGTGTTTAAACTGAAGTTGATAATTTTATGACGAAACTGGTTTTAAACTGTGAAATGGACTTGTTATCTTGTTGTTTATTCAGTTATATGATTTTTAACTACTCGTCACTGCTTTCAGACCTTATTTACTTTAGTTAATTGCCGAGTTGGCGTACTCACGTTACTTCATGCACCTTGTGTGCAGATCCAGGTGCCTGAGTGGTAGAGTGAGGGTCCTCAGCTGATCTAGAGGTTGCCGGAGATTTCAAGGTAGCTGCATGGCGTTCGCAACCCTGTTTTCTCCTTCTTATCTTGTTCTTTTCCACATTTTCTAGACTTATGTTGTATCAGACAGTCAGTTATGTAGCAGAGGCTCTAGATTCGTGACACCAGATATTTGGGGCTGTGTAGTTCATGTTTATTTGACTTTCGCTTATATTTTGTTATTTTTAAACACTTATTATGGAAATTTGGTATTTAAACCTGTGTTAGAAAATGGTTTTATAAAAGGAATTTGTTGTAGTTAATGGTTTGGGTTGGCTTGCTTAGTAATGTGATAGGCACCATCACGACCAGGTATTTGGGGTCGTGACAAATATCTTCTATTATTACAACTTGTAGCGGGGTAATATGTATGTGAAAAGTTACCCGCTCTATTCTCCAGTTTGTACTACACAAATAAAAGAATACCACAATAAAGTGGTTGTTTATTGATATAAAAACCCATATCATAATAAACTTGGAGTTTATTAATAATTGCACATGTCATGGTGTAAACCTGAACTTTATCAATATTAATAATTTATTTAGTTGGCACAATTAGTTTAACCATGTTAATTTAAGTATGATGTGCAAAAATAAAAGAGAATTCATATGGGTAAATATTAAAGAACTAGAAAGTTCTTTAAGAATTCTCTTATGTTACTTGTTCTCATTAATTTTAGACCAACTAAAATTGAGATTAAATCCCATGAATACTGGAAATATCAAAGGTGAATATGAATCCATTCACCTGTCATGTATACCACATAAGATGCATGTATGAGATGGTTATATGTGCGATTATTATTAACCCACAACCTGGTATTTGCGAGGTAACTTGCTCAATAATTTAATTTAGAGCATAATTTTCAGATTTTCTATTCAAGACAGTGCATCTTGATAAGTTGGTTACATCATAGTTGGTTTAGCAAAATAATTTATTGAGTGCCTCCACTTAATAGCTAAACTATTGCTTATGAGAACAAAGTTATTTATATAAGTTTGATATACATTTAATACGAAAGTATATTACGTTCTCCCCTCACAAGTGGTTCAGGGTCAAGAACCAAATAGTTCCATATTATTATTATTGATGCGCAGTGTATATTTTGATTAACACCATAATACATAAAGATGAGTTTCCAAAGTTGAGGAAGCAAGTTAGTTTTTCTAACATGAGGGGGAGACATAATACAACAATTGAGAAAAAGTTACATGGAATGAATTATCATTTGTACATCTAGATCCTCGAATAAAACAATATGAACTTGAAGTTCATAAAAAGATAATTCCTCTGCAATATATTGCAAAACATGTTAGACGCATTTGTTGACCCAAAGAAAGTAACTATATTCTCATTGCAAATGCTCTTATTAAGTCATAGAAGGATAAAGTCTATTGTACGCTTAAAGCGTATAGACAAATTGGTTTTAAATAAACTTCTTGATAAAGAATATGAGCAAATGATCAAAATAATCATAATAAGGAGGCAAGTAATCTAGAAGATCACATGACATAACACTTCATAAAATTTCAAGAGAGGTTCAGGTACCTGAAAATATGAATGAAGAAATCTCTATGTTATGTCTTTATGAAAATAAGGAGGTTGGAACCGATATAAACTATTTGTCGACGACATCTATTATAGCGCTAAGTATAAATGGGGATCTTAAGTCTGTCGAATACAAACACAAAAATATTGGCCAAATAGAAAAGACACAATTCAAATAGAATTGGTTTCATATGAAAGACATGTAGTTTTGGACATGTAATTAAAAAGTCAATGATATGTGCAATCAATTTTCGATATCTTATTTGTCTAACATGACATGAAAACTTGATATGCATCTAATTAAAGTTTATTATACGACTTATATGACTTAACTTATATGACAATCTTTGAAGGATTTAAATCGTTTAAAGCATATAAAATTCTTGGTACTGAAGTACCATATCCTAAGCGCTATTTGCGCACATTTGTATCTTGCTATAACTATGAGCATGATAATGTGATAGCGAGAATTTTCAAGGTGCAATATATTCATCGGAGTTAATATGACTGATTTGTTCACCAAATCTCTACCGATGTCAGCCTTCAAGAAGATAGTGTACAAGATTGGGATGTGGAGGCTCAAAGATGTGAATTGATGCTCTCATCAGGGGAAGTTAATACGCGTTGTACTCTTTTTCTCTTACAAGGTTTTATTTAAGGTGAATGTCTATATTTTAGAGAGATTTTATGAATTTTACTTGATGTCTAAGTCACTCTTTCCCTATAAATAGAGATATCTTATTCTATTGTAATTGATCCCAAATGAATAAGAATTTTCTCTGTGCAATATTTTTCTTTCTTAAGCATTATATTTCTCTTTCCCTATTGTATTATTTTACTATGAGATAGTTACCTCTAGAATGATATGGAATTCTCTAGGCTGTCTTACATTTGTCTTCCCATTTCCCTCATTTCTATAAAATTCAAAATCCACCGCTAAAACCCTAAAACATTTGAACCCTGACTGATTCATTCTCGAGTGTATCAATGGCGATAATTTCCGATTATGATGAGCAAGATAACAAGCCACTGTCATCTTCATCGGTATCAAAAAAGCCTTTTAATGCCGTGCTTGATTCTGCAAACCCTCTAGGGTTTCTAGAAACGGTGTTCGAGTTTCTGGGCCGGGAGTCTGATATCTTCAAGAGCAATTCTCTGGTGAGTGATGTGAATGCGGTGGTTCGTATGGTGAAAGACAAGTTGGAAACTGAGGAGAAGAAGAGGAAAGAGAATGTACAAGGATCACCTGGAAAGGCCGAGAAGAAGTATAAGGAGGACGTTCCTGTCGTTGAAAAGGCCGAGGAGGTTAAGGAGGCCATGGAGGAGGACAAGAAGGGGCCTCTAGGTATTTTTTGTTTGTTTTATTTATCAAAATGTTTTTGTTTTTCTTTTTCTTTTACTGGTGTTAGGGACTTGTCTGGTCTGTAGTTATAGACGTTGACGTTCGTGTAGGCATTAGTGGGAGACTTAGAAAACCTTAAAAATGAATTAATTATTTACATGAAATGAGTCAGAATTTAGAGGAATGGATACCGAGGGTTTATATAAGTGATCCAAACTGCTACAGCGTAATTGATTGATTCATGATGTTGATATACTGTTTTTCTCCTGCCCCAGTGCTTAGCATGCGAACTAAGCGTGGCAATTAAGTTGGAGAAGTGTGTGGGGGTTTTGGGTGGGGGCATTAATCCCGAGATTTGAAGGCTGTCGGCTCTATTCTGTTTCGTTATGTACCGTAGTGTTATATAACTAAGATTTCGGCTTACAGGTACTTGTGATCCAACTCCACTCCCTTGACCCCTTGGATTTGAATATTACCACTCAGGGAAAAGAAAGAATTATCATAGATCTGGACCTTGATCCAGAATATCATGTGATATATTGTTTGATAAGTAAAGTTTTGTTTGAGTTGTGAAAAGCATTATAAGTAACAGCTGATGGCGAAGTGGGGTGTTATCATTTATCAAGTATATTTTGATTCTAATGTTTTGAAAAGAATATCCAATAGTACATTATGGAAGCTCTACTCTTGCTCACCGGAATTTGGAAATTTATAGCAGGGGACCTATGTGGATTTTATCCTGCATTGTGCCATTCTGCTTGGGAGGGTCTGTGTTGTGGTTGCTGTCTCACTTTGTTTATCACTATGACTTGGTCGTGTTATGTTTATGGTTACCGTAAGGTTAGTTATTTTCAGTTTGAACTAGTATACCTTTTTCTGAGCTGTGTAGGTATGTATGCTTGTGGGGTCTATTAACTCCAATTCTATGTTATAGGATTTTTTGTGGTAGTGTTTTTTAAATTTCAAACTCCATATAACATATGGCTATTCATTATTGACATCATATGCCAATTTGTATATGTTCATTGGTGCTACTGTACTACCTTGTGTTGTTTTGCATCACCAATGGCTTCTCATTGTTTTTGCTGCTGATATGTACACAGATCCCAACAAAGGCAATGGCCTTGATCTGGACAGCTACTCCTGGGGTCAATCTCTGCAGGAGGTCAGTCTTAACATTCCTGTACCTCCAGGGACAAAATCACGGTTTATTGTTTGCGATATAAAGAAGAACCATCTTACAGTTGGACTAAAGGGCCAGCCTCCAATAATTGATGTAAGTGAATTCTCCTGTTTCTGGCCTTTCAGAAACATCTTTTGCTGTAGTCCATTTGAAAATGTGCGAGATTTTGTATGATTTCTTTCTGAGCCCTTCCGAACATTCATTACTTTCGTGCTTGCAGGGAGAACTCTATCGACCTATCAAAGTTGAGGATTGTTTCTGGAGCTTAGGTATGTTACTTATATGTTTAGATGATGCATGGATGCTTGATAATTTGTTTCAATCTACATCTGTTGTTATTAGTATGTGAGTTGATGTTCAATGTGATACATAATTTCAAACTATGTGCATGCACCTGTCAGTACAATAGTTTGCAAGTTAGTCTTAGCAGAATTTGTTCAAGAACAACTAATACAACTATCTTTGCAGAGGATCAGAAATCCATCTCTGTACTCCTTACCAAGGCGGACCAAATGGAATGGTGGAAATGTGTGGTGAAAGGTGAACCTGAAATCGATCCAACGAAAGCTGAACCAGAAAGTAGCAAGCTATCAGACTTGGACCCAGAGACTCGATCGACTGTCGAAAAGATGATGGTAGGACTTTATTGTTAATAAAGGATGCTCCAGTATAGGAACACTAATTTTTAAGTGGGAATTCATGGCGGCACTTTTCCTTTTTTATTTATTTCTGCCAAGTCAAGGCCGTGATTTATGTTATTGTTCTTGGAAGTTTCTAGTTTCAATCACATGGTGATACTGCATAATTGCTGCTTATCCTATACATTATGAGTTATTTGCTATCCACACTAGCACAAATTTACCATCACAGGCTGTACTAGCATTCATGACATCCCTTTTTTTTGTGTGTGTGTGTGGGGGGGGGGGGGGGGGTTGAGTGAGGTGCATTTGAACAAATGGATCCCTTTTTGACATGCTTGGTAAATGTCAAAAAAATACTTCTGGCTTAGCTTGTAGAAGCTTAGCGTAGAAATGGTTTTCCAGAAAATTCAGATTTGAAGCTTAGGGGGGGGGTTGAGTGAGGTGCATTTGAAGAAGCGGATCCCTTTTTGACATGCATGGTAAATGTCAAAAAAATACTTCTGGCTTAGCGTAGAAATGGTTTTCCAGAAAATTCAGATTTGAAGCTTAGGTAGTTACTTTTGAGCGTAAACTTGTTCTAATATATCTCGGTTCTTGACTATGAAATCAAAATGTACATGTAAATTTGAGGTTATTTATGTAAACTAAGTGCTGAAGGTGCTTTATAAAATAAGATAAATACTTGGTTAAGTGGTTATACAAAATTTTAGTAGTATCTTCTGTATAGCACAACTAAGTGACTGAACTATAAAGTGCCACAGCCCCAACGAGCATGGATAGTTCCACAAAGTTAGTGAGGTGCATTTGAAGAAACGGATCCCTTTTTGACATCTTGGTAAATGTCAAAAAAATACTTCCGGGTTAGTTTGTAGAAGCTTAGCGTAGAAATGTTTTTCCAGAAAATTCAGATTTGAAGCTTAGGTAGCTACTTTTGAGCCTAAACTTGTTCTAATATATCTCAGTTCTTGACTATGAAATCAAAGTGTACATGTAAATTTGAGGTTATTTATGCACACTAAGTGCTGAAGGTGCTTTATAAAATAAGATAAATACTTGGTTTTTAAGTGGTTATACAAAATTTTAGTAGTATCTTCTGTATAGCACAATTAAGTGACTGAACTATAGCGCGCCACAGCCTCAACGAGCATGAATAGTTCCACAAAGTATAATTTTGTATTCAGGTTGTAGAAGTACCATTTTTTTCCAGTCTCTATTGGATTATGGCATATTCCAGGAGCTCTGAATCCTTTGGTAGTAAAATAAATATACCACCTCGCGTGATGGGCGAATGTTTTGGCACTGAAGTTTTTGTCTCATGTAGCTATTGTTGATGATGCTAAGTTGTGTCTATCAGCTTCATATGCCCCGTAGACATCCTTAATTTCTGGACTTAATAGTGTGGGATACACTTACTTTGGGGCGGGGTTGCTTTTATCTTCACTCTGTAGAAGGGACAAGTCGAATGATGCTTGATCTACTTGCCTATCAGTTGTTCTTCTTCTTTTGGTGGAATTCATGTTCACGGTAACTGCCTTTCTTATTGCATCTGTGAATGCCAATCCCTTCTAATAATGTGATGGATAATAAATTTTGCAGTTTGATCAGCGACAGAAATCAATGGGTCTTCCTACAAGTGATGAGGTGCAAAAGCAGGAGATCCTAAAGAAATTTATGGCTGAGGTACTTAATGACACCTTGTATTTTTGTCTTGCCGCCCTCCCTTGCAAAGTATTCATATTAACTGATTTTGTTCGATGATCTTCTGCAGCATCCAGAAATGGACTTCTCTAGGGCAAAGATGTCCTGATTCACAGAGTTTTTGCTTAGTGATCATATTTCTGAATGTCAAAAGAAGATAGATCATTTTCTGGCATCTCCTTAGTTTGGCTGGGATTCAAGATGTTTTTCTGCATATGGGAAGCCTATATTCTATAGTGACTTTTGGGTGGTCTTGGGAAGTAATTACTTATACACTACTGTGGAGTAATTGATTACAAAACAGTATACATCTCTGAACATCTTTATGTTCTATCAATGCTACTTCTATGCTTATCTGTGCTTGTTTAGCTTTTGTTTTCTGCCGTGTTTCATGTTGAATTTTCCCTGCACTCTGTTGGAATTGGTGTCTTGTCCCACAGTGGTCGATCTCTTTTTCTAGGGTCTAGGAAACATCCTCAGACTACAAGGTCTGTCCATATTTCAGCAATTTGAGCAATTTATCAGTCCCGATGAAAGAAAGAAGCAACTTATCACCCAATTGACTCTGACAATCAGAGTCTGAACAGAGCATTGTTATTGCATTTATATTTGGTTTGATACATGTCGCTCCAAATTGTGAACACTGTGGGGCTGGTGTGCCACGGTGGAGTGGACAAAAGCTAGATATAATTCTCATATGGATTTTGGGATCAGTCTCAAATTTCATGATCTTGGTATTTACCCTTGGATTTTTCAGGTTCTCTTTCATACTTTGAACTATCTGGTAATGTGTGCTTAGGAGCACATCATATTATAATCATTACATGCAAGAAAAGTTAACATAAGATATTCCATTGTGATATAAATTATAGTAGGTTGAAGAAACCAAGAAACTTTTTAGCCAACTGGACTTCCTAATGTTTTCAAAAAAAGTTGTTAATTTTCTCTGACTTAACTCTCTTAAGTGCCCATGTCAAGTTCTCGCCTTTGCACCATGTTGATCTCCTTGTATGTCATATTTTTGCCCTGTCCATTTCTCCCGCTCTCTACTCTAGTGTTATTGGCTGCTCCATTACCTCCTTCTAAGGTTGGTTTGCTGCAGTTTTTGCTGCTATATTTTCAATATATGTTTGTTTCCTTAGAATGCCCCCCCTCCCCTCCCTCTTCTCTCTGTGCTATAGCTAAAAGGTTTTATTCATGTAACAGCTGGCACTTCAGCAAATAAGTCTGTTCAATTTAGAGTTGCATAATTGTTGTTAAAGTTCGTTCATGATCCTCTCCTTTCTCTGGTTGATTTTCTCCCCGTTTTACTCGTCATGTGTATCTCCATCGCCCGCTAAATAATTACGATTATACTCCAATATCTTTTCAAGTATATTGAATTATTGACTTTCTAGAAGTTGCAGCTTTTCAAAATTCTTGAAATTTGTGCTATCGATTATACTCCTATTTAACGCTTTAACTCAAGTTCAAGTGTATCTATTAAACACACAAGGATTGACATGGCACTGTGCGTGTGAAACATCAAACTTGAGCGCGTGAGGGCTAGAAAACAAATTCTCCTTCTACATTCTCTCCGTCACCCATCCACGAAAAGTTTTATTTTGTGTCTCATACATTTTACGCTAGTTTTATTTTGTGTCTCATACATCTTACGCTAGTTGTATAAGGTTTATTTTTGTCTTACAAATTTGTGGACCCCAATCTTACACTTCTGGGTTCACAAAACTGTGAGACAAAAAAGTGGAGTTTTGACAAAGCTACCCACAAAAACAAACTATTTACCTTGTCTACCCATTTGTTTTTCTACCCATAAACTGATTACATTTCCTACCCATAGTAGTTTTTGTGGAGAATTTTTTCTTTATTTTCCAATTTTTTTTTATTTCTATGCTTCTTTTCTTCTTTTTTTTCTTTCTTTTTTCTTTTCTGCCTTTCTTTTTTCTCGTTTTCTTCTTATTTTTTTTCTTTTTTCCTTTTCTAATTTCATTTAACTTCTTATTTTTTAATATTCTTTTTCTCTTCATAATCTAATTTCATTTACCGTTTTCATTATTTTTTATTAATCTTTTTTTATACAATAAGAAAAATAATTGATATAGTAAATATTTGTTCACCTTTTTTTTAAATATAACTAGAACAATATACCTTTTTTTCTTTCTCACTTTTTAAATTCAATTATTAAACTGAAATAATATCAGTTGTCACTTGATCTAATACACTGAATATCACATTGATTGTTGTTGAGCACCATAAATTACATAATCAGATTCTAAGAATCAACACGTGATTGCCATGCAAACCTTGATCTCCTTCCCTATAAATATCAATACACACTCTACCATTAGCAGTAATACAACCAGTTATAGAGCAAGAAAACATAATCTACGGCAACCAAATCTCCATATATACTTGTTAGAATAAAAATGATAATAAAATATTACAAAATACGACAAAAGTATAAGTAGCGAAAAAGACTTCTAGTACTATGTGATACCAATATGATATATATGTATACCAACAGAGCATATGAATTCTCTAGAATATTGCTACAACTATCTGCGACTATACTACTCTACCAAAACATTAAAGGACGCAATAAAAGTAAGAAAAAATTACATGTTCGTATTGCAAGCTAAATATTCGCAAAACAACTTACTCATTTCGTATACTAAGAGGGTATATAGTTGTATGGGGTCGTTCCAACAATTGCTTATAACTATAAAAACTATTAATACACATAATTTATGTCCATCGGTACTCAAAAATTCCAGCATTATTGCAACTCATGTTGATATAAATAATTTCATAATAGAATTCACTTAAAATACAGCTAAAACAACCAAAACAATGTTCAAACTACCATATGATACCAATATGGCATATAACTATACCAACATGGTATACAGTTTTACTAGTTAATTCCCGGCAACTATATGACTATACTACTATTACATAACACACATGCATAAAGAGAAAAATAAAAAAATAGTGTACCACATATTAATATAATAAGGTATTTCAAGATATTGTACTATATTACTATTATTAAAAGAAAATCAAATATTGTACCAATTAAATGCAGCTAATACAACCAAAAAATAATTCAACTAGCATATGATACCAATATAGTATATAGCTATACTAATAGGGTATATAGTTGTAATGAATTGTATACTAAAATGGTATATTTGTATACTATTTTGGTATACAATACAAATTCGTCTTCTTCTCTGGTTCAACTATATTTCAACCCAAATTTCTAAAATTTACTACAAAATCTCCACCAAATTGACTAAAACTTTAGCTATAACCTCCAATCAACTTTCCAAACTAACCCATACAGGATCGGATCAAAACAATTAAAAACTCAAACAAACCAAGTTATGAGTTTCAAGCTTCAAGGTCCGTCAATGGTGGATTTAAATTTTTGTACAATAAATTTCCAAAAATCTGAACTTTTATCTCTTAAGAAAGCTATAGAAAAAAAATACTAAAGAATTTCAACGTGCTCGATTTCAACCTTGTGAACACACTGAATGCCTCAAGTTCGGCTGCATGCCAATTTTCTCTTTATAATATATAAATTTTACTTTGTCAGGAACAAAATTAACTAATTGAACAAAAAGAGAATAAAAGAAAAAGAACCAAAAGGGAGAACAAAAAATAGAAGAACCTAACTCGTCTTTTAAACTAAGTTTTGCGTGAAAAAGGAATCTTTAAAATTGGAGACTCGTTATTATTTGAAACAGCGAATTTCGTTGTTGAAGTTGGTTTGGAATTTCTTTTAGCAATAAGTTTTACTTTTGATTCAGCTCGCAGTTACAATTATTAAATCAGCTGGGCGGGTAAATAGTATTGATTGCATAGGTAGGAAAAGTAAATAGTTTATGTATGATATTTAAGGGTAAATAGTTTAAATTTAATGAGTATAAAGTGAGATTTTCTTAAAAAAAAATTGCCTCATACAACTAGTGTCAGTTGCATGAGAATAAAATTTTTCCCCATCCACGTACCAAACATCCCCTTCCGATAAAGGAGAAACAAAAACAGAAAAGTTATAACTTACCACCGCTGCCTCACTCAACCAAACCCACCCCATCGTCGACCTTCTAATCATCTCTATGCCATTACAGCCACCCCCTCGTCTTCTTCATTCAAAGTGTAAGGTTGGATATGTTGTCAACTCCATTTCATCCCATTTCTCGTTCTTTATATTTCTGTCGGAGTCATATCATATGGGTGTCGTAACTTAGGAGGAATTGCTTATGAGCGAGGTGGTTGACTTTTATTCTACTGGATGTATTTCCTTTATATTTGCAGCAGATATGAAATTGATTCATTATCTTAAATCAACGAGTTTGTCATCTTTGATTGAATCAAATCACATGAACTTTCTGACAAAACTGGTAATCTAGAGCAAAAATGAGAAATGAACTCCACATCCATATGCGAGTAAAATAATTGGGTTCTAGGGCCGAGTCAATTTTGAAAGAATTGTTTGATTGTATTGTAGGCAACTAAAATTTTATTGAATTTAAATCCATAAGAAATTTGGATTTGATCTCAATTAAATATATTTTGCTCCAAGTAAATATTACGGGCTAATATAATTGGATTAATTGGTTAAGTTCAGTAAATATTGATTGGGCTAATCTATTTAGTTGGGCTGCAAATGAGGAGTCCACTTCATTCGGCCAAATATGTTATATTTCGAGAGGCCCAGTTTTGTTCCACATGTCAAATGAAATGGCACACAAAGTCAAATAGAAGAGCCAATAGATCGTCACGTGTCAAAATGACAAGGCAAGTCAAGTCAAATTATAAGGCCAATGAAACAACGGTACGTGTACCGGCGACATGTTCTAGCCAATCAAATGCGGCCTTGTCACACTTCACTTTAATTGGTCGGAAAGAGTTTGTTCTTATCATAACTGTTCCCTCCCACAACTAAAAATAGGGGTTTTCATAACCCAGAAAGGACCGACCAGAAGTTATAACAAGAATCAAGAGAGAGCTCATGGATCAAACACTGCAGATTTCTCTAAAAGCTACGAGCATTCAGGTGTTCTAAGGATTAATAGATCAGAACGAAGATTCAAGAACAAAGTGCAAACCCTTGGATAAAAAATACGTCAAGATTAGACCTCAAGCACGTGAATTAAAATAAAATAAAATTCAAGATTAAGCTCAAAGGATCTTTTATTTACATTTGATTTGAAAAGAAGATAAGATGATTCATAGAGATTGTAACACTCATATTGTTTGAAATAAAATACTACGATTGTTGTAATATTTTTCGGTCTTGATTTTTATTTTCTTGACGAAATTTTATTGTCTACAAATGCTGGCACACCCAGTGGGACAATCTTTACCTCTCATCTCTACTTTTCAATCACAAAAGTTCAAGAACATCGAAGTGGCTTCAAAGAAAATCAACTCCACATCAACTTCTACCAAGGCTGCTGATTCTAGGTTCTATGCTGATGTAGAAAGTATCCTCGATTTTAACTTTGGAAGCTTTGGACCAATTACAAGGAGCAAAGCAAGCTCTTTAGGATAACAAGCACTCCAAGTTCCATCCGCATCAACTCCTATTTTCGGAGCTTCATCCTTAACAGGAGCAAGATCCACTATAAACGCACATGAAGGAGAAAGCGATGTTGCTGAAAAGATTAAGAAAACTCTAGCTCTGCTTAACGTCTACGGATCCAAGAACTCTGTTGTGAAGGAAGATGATGATATTTCAAGTGATGGATCCTCCCCGTTAACACCACATAACATGAGCCAATTGAGTATCAATCTATGTGATAATTCATGCTGCTTCCCATCATCCACAACAATCATGCAAGCAATGGTGACGAATGCTTCATATATGGAAGAGCAGTTGACAAACTTGACGGAAGCAATCGCTGGCTTGACCAAGTACATGCAAAATCAAGATGCTAGAATTGACAAGCTAACACACAGGGTGGGAATCTTGATGGAAGAAGAATCCACCCATACACCTGACAAACTCCCAAAGGTTCCAGAGAGTGATTCTCCCCCAAGACAAGTAGCATCCGCTAAGGCTATCCCTGTCTCATCTGAAGGGATGATTCCAATCGATCAAGTGAAGGAGTTCATTTAAGAAACTATTAAAAATAAGTATGAAGTTGCTAACAAGTCCTCTTTTACATACGCAAAGCCGTATATAAGATAGATATGTTGAATATGTCTGTTGGCTGCCAACCTCAAAAGTTTCAATAGTTTGATGGCAAAGGCAATCCAAAGCAACACCGTGGCACACTTCGTTGAGAGTGCAACAATATTGGGATTTATGGAGATTACCTCGTCAAAAAGTTTGTCCACTCACTATAATAAAATGCTTTTGATTGGTACACAGTCCTCGAGGCTGGATCTATTTATAGTTGCGATCAACTAGAGCAAGAGTTTCTCAATCACTTTTATAGCGTGAGACATACTATGAGTATGATAGAACTTACAAATACTCGTTAACGAAAGGGTGAACCGGTTATCAACTTTATCAATCGTTGGAGGAATGCAAGCCTCAACTCCAAAGACAGGCTTAGTGAAGCTTCTGGCATAGAGATGTGCATCCAAGACATGCATTGGGGACTGCGCTACAACTTGTAAGGTATCAAGCTTAGCACATTTAAAGAACTTGTGACTCGTGCCTATGACATGGAATTGAGCATAGCCTCTGCTAGAAATGAAAGGCTGCCCATCTATGAGCCTCGCAAAGGGAATGACAAGCAAGAAGTTAGTAAATGAAGCAAGTTCGCACCCAAGTCTGAAAACAAAGAAGCTATGAATGTCAACACATCACCTATAAAGTTCACGATGAAGGTGATCAAGAAACAGAGTGTGAAATCAACTTCTTTTTAAGATAAGCCGAGTGGAAAGTTGACTTTAAAAGAAATGCAAGAAAATGAGTATCCATTTTAGATTATGATGTGCTTGAATATTTTGAAGAGAGCTCATTAAGCTTCCGGAGATGAAGCGGCTAAATGAAGCTGGGAAAATTGATGACCCAAATTACTGCAGATATCATCGACTTGTGGATCATCCTCTTGAGAAGTTCTTTGTCTTTTAGGACAAATTTATGGACTTGACCCATAAAAAAACGATCCTGCTTGAAGATGAGAAGGCAAGTGCAAACCAAGCCTCTATCACCTTTGGATCATTTAGTCTAGATGGGCTATACAGTTTAAAAGAAATCAAATATGAATAATTACTGGAGAATAACAAAGCCAAAATAGATCATCCTGATGATGATGAAGGTTGGACGTTGGTGACTCGTCGTAGGCACCACAAAAAGGATCCCACGAAAAGAATCAATAGAACAACCAACAAGGAAAATGTTGGTAAAAAGACCAAGGAAACATAATCCAGTTAAGCGTTTGAAGAAAGCAAAAGTGGAGGTGCACTACCCTCAAAAGCCACGGCCTCCGGTGATCTTGGAGGATTTCTTGCCAAGTTGGTTCGATATGAAGATTTTCCATGATAGTATTGAGGCCTCTTGTTGCAATGCTGATAAAGGGTAAGAAAAGAGTGATGACTTACCATTGGCACCATCTTGATAAAAACTCATCAAGTCCATTCCTCAAGAAGTTAATGCTTTCGAGGAAAAAGTTACGTTCACAAATAATGATCTTTTACTATGTGACACTCCTCATAACCGGCCATTGTACCTGGTTGGAAATATGCGCAATGAAAGAGTGAATCGAATTTTGGTTGATGGAGATCATCAGTGACCATCTTGCCAATTCGCACTGTGAAAGAACTTGGTATTCCCATGAAAGAACTCTCGGAAAGTCGTGTGATGATTCAAGGATTCAACCAAGGGGGGCAAAAAGCTATAGGTGCGATCGGGTTGGGAATCACCATCGAAGATATGCAATCAAGTGCATGGCTTCATAAGATTGATGCAAAGACTTCATACAACATCTTGCTTGGAAGGCCTTGGATACATGAGAATAAAGCGGTTCAATCTACCTGCCATCAATGTTTGAAGTACTACGAGGGTGAAGTCGAGCAGAAGATAGTTGCTGATGACAAACCATTCACTAAGTCTGAGTCACACTTTGCTGATGCAAAGTTCTACTTGAAGAACCAAATTGTGAAGGAGCTAAAAGTTGATGATGTCATAAAAGACAAGAATGACGAGTCCACGACTGAAAGAGCTGAGGTGGTTGCCGACAAAACCAAAGTTGTTGCTGAGGAGGTATACCCTAACCCAAATAAATCTCATGGAGGGAACACTGTGTCTTATGGCAAGAAAGTAACTCCCGCACTCCGCTATATCCTTAAAAAGAAGAAAGAGGTGAGTGAATCATCCAATCTCCAAACTAATATGCTAAGGGGGTTAACTCTTCCGGTCAAATGAATTGAGACAGTAAAGTTTCCCCTCAACGCTACATGCATGGTTTGTGGCCCAAAATCATTTGCAGAATGTGGCACTCCCTACGAAGCGTACATACGAAGGCTTTGATCCTAATGCTTACAGGCTATTTTGTAAAAGATGGATATAATCCCAATGACCTATCAAAATTAGGGAAGCTCATGTCATAAGCTACTAGAAGGCAACCACGTGAAGTTCTGGGGTACAAGCAACCATCACTAGTTCGCATCTCTATAAGAAGGGCAAGAATTAATCATATTACTATGGAAGATGAACCGGTTACTTCCAATAACCCTTCTGTCTATCGACTTGGACAATCAACTATGAGGACTTTTGTATATGAGAGACTGGGTCCATTAAAGAGGGGAACAAGTTCTAAAGACATTAATACCCGCTTCCCCAAAATCTAAAAGATCTTTAAGGATTTCCAAAGTTTGGTTTCTTCTAGAATGAGGTGACAAACAAAACTTGTGGTTTCATGTGAAGAGGTACAGAAGGTGAAGCCATATACTATGGTCTACACCAAGAAATGTGATGAAGATGATGAAAGCGAGGGATCTTCACATCACATAATTGTAGAAGGCAACAATATGTTTCATCTCTTGTCAAGACTGACGAGAAATTAAAGGATATTCTTGGTGTTGCCATATAACTTTCAATAGTAGGGATCCTCAAGAAGATGAATATGCGAAAGATGCTCCCCTTGAACTTAAAGAAGGGGTGAAGAAGACGGTTGTGACTTAAAAAAAGTTAACCTTGGCATTGATGAAGAATCGAGGCCCACTTACCTAAGTGCTTTACTAGAAGTCACTGAAGAAAGCACTTATATCGAGTTACTCTAGGAGTTCAAGGATATCTTTTCTTGGAGTTACAAAGAGATGCCTGGTTTGAACCCTGAAGTAGCAGTCCATCACCTTGCATACAAGAATGTCTCTCATCTTGTTAAGCAAGCCCAAAGGCGTTTTAGGCCAAATTTGGTTCCCTTGATTGAAAGTGAAGTTAACAAACTCATTAAAGCTGACTTCATTTGTGAAGTTAAATACCCAACATGGGTTTCAAGTATTGTTCCGATGAGAAAGAAGAATGACCAAATTCGAGTGTGTGTTGACTTTAGGGATCTCAACAATGCAGGCCCTAAACATGAATTTCTGTTTCGTATTCTAGATCTTATGATTGACTGTGAGCACGTGATTTTTGTTTCGCACGACAATCGCTCCAAAAGAAATAAAAAATAATAATAATTGGCCCTGCTGTACAATTTTCGGATTTCTGTGCGGCACTTTGTTGATTTATTTGTGACTTTTGCCCATTTTTATTTTTTCTTATTTATTTATTTATTTAAAACAAAATACAAAATGTGTGTGTCATGCATAATCTGAACCGTAACGTGGTTGTTAAATAGAAAGGCATAAAACGGGCATCTTTGTCCGTGATTTTGTTTTGTTTGATTTTACCTGTTTTGAAATATTTTTAGTGTGTGTGCAAATAATTGTATTGAGTGTGTATTTAATTTTTATTTTTTTATTTTTTGCTTAGTTTTGTTTTTAAAATAAATAAGAAAAAGAAATTAAAAAAAAAAAATAATAATAAGAAAAGGTCCCTTCTTCTTCCGGATTGGGCCAATTTATTAAAATTGGCCCAAACAAACAATACCCAAACCAGGCCTGCCCGGTCCAGTCCAGCTGATGCCCAGAGAGTCCAAACGACGTCGTATTGATTGAGCCTGATCTGGGCCGTTGATCTCAGATTGATCAACGGCCAAGATCACATTTCCCATAACCCACTAATGGCCCCGACCCGTTTCCACCCGGACCAACCCAAACCCTTTACCCTCGAAATGACACCGTTCCACTTAAGCCATCAAATCCAGACCGTAGATCTAGATTGATCTAACGGTTGAGATCAACCCACCCACTAACTATATAAGCTCATAATCTTACCCTGCCCCCCTATCCGAACCCCAGCCTCGTCGTCTTCACCAGAACCCCCAAACCCTAGAGCCGCCCCTGTACTCTTCACCATGAAAACCGGCGGCATGAACGCCGGTGACCTCGCCCTGAATACCATAGAACCCCCTCACCACCCTGAACATAGACCTGTTAACCGTTTAGTTCGAATCATCCTCTAGGTCCTCGAATCTTCATTTGAAGATTCGAGTCAAAACTCGATTTACACCAACCGACCCCAGCTTCACACCAGACACTCCCCAGACCCTCCTCGTGACCAAACCATACTTGGTTTGGTCCGAATCTGATCAGGGAAGCATGAATCCCAGATCTGAGTTTTGGAACTTTGTAGTTCTTCGTCACTGGTTCAACCGAAGAGATTAAGGTCTAATGGACTTTAATCAAAGTGTTTCTCATCCGAGAAACACTTCGATTAAAGTCCGTTCAGCCTTAAGAAAGGCCTGACCGAGTCCGAGTTAAGGTTTTGATCTTTTGCGGTTTAAGGTGAGTTCTTTCTTTTCTTATTTGTTTTGGTTCATTTGATTGTTGTAAGGGTCTGTTCATGTTCTGTTTGTGTCCTTGACTCTTACCAACTGTGCCTTGACCACTTTGCCTGAACTTCTGTTGTTTGATCAAGCCCTTCCATTTGTTCTGATAATGTGTATGAAAGTGTTGTGCAATTAGCTGATTTTCAATTTGGACTGACTAGTTGACTCCTCGAGTGCAATTCTGTTTAGTTAGTATAATTCGAATCATGCATCGATACTGTTTAAATGTCTGATTTTTGGCTACGATTGTGTATGTTAATGCTAATATAGTCGAGTCGACATGTGTCGTCAATTAGTTTCAACTATCTGAACAAAAATAAATCGATTTGCTTCTGTTGAACATTGCCTGAATCAATTAAGAACCAAGTTCAGTTACTTATAGTTGTTAATATGATTTCAGAAACCTAAGGCTTGGTCTGTAATTGAAATCTGAGTTGATGGCATGTGCACTTGTGCACAGCATGTGCATTGTGCACAGCCTGTTTTCCTGCATAAAAAGGCTTTTGATTTTAAAAATGGTGTGACAGCATATGCTGTCAGATATATTCTACTGCCCATACTTGCTTTTAGTTAATAAAATGGGAAAGTTTAAGCCTGCCAGGGGAATGATGGGGTTTAATACTTAATTAGCTAAAGTGGAACTGAAAATGGAAGGCACATGGGAGGGGTATGTTGATATATTCTAAACAGGCTGTTGTAAGGGGAAGATGAAAAGGCTTATAAAAGGGAAGACATCTGATAGAAAAAAAAAGGGGGACCTGGAGGATTAGAGGCTAAAAAAAAACACATAGAGACATATACAGAATTAGGGGGAGATACAGAATTAGAGGTTAGAGAACCCTGAAGGGAGAGGAAAGAAACACACACATTGTGAGGATAGAAGAGAAAAAGAGAGAGCTGATAGAGATACACAGACAGAGCATACAGAGATAGGGAGAGACACTGAGAGGGAACATATGAGAGTTCAAATTTTGGAAACAGAAAACTGGAAAAGAATTTTTGTCTGATAACTCAGACAGACAAAAACTAGAAGTTGCTTCCTTTCCTTTTGTTTTAATTTCACTAAATCTGGACCTGTTTTGTGCAACACTGATTTCTCCCAACTGAGTCTGCTTGGTTGTTGCTTGTTCTACTCGAGAGTTTGGTTTAGTTGGGGTGTTTGATCTCACTCCAATTGTTTTGTGAGTTGTGGCTGCTACTCTTCTGTTTTCTGTTGCTGCTGCTATTCTGTCCTGCTGTTACTGCTAGTGCTGTTATTGCTGCTGCACTTGTTGTCATTGTTACTCTGCTGATTGCCCTCTTCTTCAATTGTCAAATATTTCCAGGTACACAACCTCTGAACCATGTATTGTTGAAAGTTTGAAGTTGAAGCAGAAATAAAGAAATGAACATCTGTTTATGTTATAACATTGGTGTTGAAAATAGGTTGAATGTTAGTTGGGCCTGTATTTGTTTAACTGCAAACTGCAAACATTCTGTATAAACTAACATACATTTTGTTTGAGATGAACTATTAGATAGCTTTGTTCAATAATAATGACAGTATGACATAGACAGTATGTTTGATTTAGTATACATTCAGTTCAGTATAACACTCTGTTTGACTTAGTTATGACTGTATAACATAGTCATTGGCAAGCACTTGTATGTATTTTGCCTAGACCACTGAATTGACAAATCTGTGGTACTAGGTCTGGGATAAATGTATCCCAAACAAACTCTCATGCAGTCACGTTAAGAGTCTGGCTATGAATGCCAGCTCTCCTGTCAGATTATTTGTTCCAATATAGGTTCGATATCGGGTCTCGGTATAGATTCCTTGTTTCGAAATAATGTGATGATTGTTGAGGAAAACTAATAGTCATTTTGAGTTCAATTAGTAGTAATTTTCCTAATAAACAGCCAATTTCGTTTATCAATTTCAAATAGGTTAGAGTTTAAAATAAAACTTGGAGGTCGTTGAATATAACTCAGTATATGTTGTTAGTTTGCTTGCAATCTCACTTAGCAAATTAATAAGCGTATTCACTCGATGAAGACAAAGCATGAGGTAACTCTCACCTCATAAACAATCAATCAGGTAATCAAACAAATTTAGGTTCGGCAAACATAATAAAGATTCAGTCTGTATTTGTTCAAACAAGCAAAGTTCGGTGTCATCTTTCTTTTAAAGACAAACGTAGTAGAAATGTAGTCACTGTAGGATACCCTTCTAAAATAATGAGACGAGCCTCGCCAAAATAAAAATGCAAATTGCGGGGCCCTCAATAATTGATCATGATAAATACTTAGAATTTGGGACGGACTGTTTAGTGAATTCCACTGCCTTCCCCAAAGATAATAACGCGTTAGATTCTTTAGGCGCGACTTTAAGTAAATTATATTCTTAAATTCGGGTGCGCATTGATGTGACCCGAATCCAAATCTCAACGGAGTTGAAATGTGTTGACAACCACGGGTGCATTGATTGTGACGTGGTTCGAGATGCATTTTCACGACGTTGCAATTCTATAAAAATAAATGATAATAATAAAAGCGTTTTAAACTTAATAAAAGCACGTAAGTCATAACATGTATTTAAATCAGATATTTAGCCATTATAACAATTTAAGCGACCGTGCTAGAACCACGGGATTCGAGGGTGCCTAACACCTTCCCTCGGGTCAACAGAATTCCTTACTTAGAATTTCTGGTTCGCAGACTTCATTTGGAAAAGTCGAAAAATTTCCTCGATTTGGGATTCAAGATAAACCGGTGACTTGGGACACCAAAAGCCAAACCTTTCCCAAGTGGCGACTCTGAATTAAATAAATAATCCCATTTCGAATATTGTCACTTAAATTGGAAAAACTCCCTCGCGCATTTAACCCTTCGGGGCGGGCGCGCAAAAAGGAGGTGTGACAGCTCTGGCGACTCTGCTGGGGATGAAACCCAGAACCACTGGTTCAGGGTTCAAGAATTCGAGCTTAGAATAATTGTTATATTTGGCTTTATTATCTGATCTTTATTACATGTTTTTGCATAACGTGCTAAATGTTGTCTTTTACCGCTTTGATATTATCTGAACTGTATATAAATTGTGCCGAAACCCTTCTCTTCTTACCTCCGGGGAGAAGCTCGCTGGTCGAGACTCCTTATTCTGTTAGTGTCAATACCTGAAATAAGAAAGAGGTCGGACAAGTTACAAAGCCGGACGATCTCGCGGGTCCCCGGTACGTAGCCCCCTCCTCGACTCGAGTTGTCCGCTCGGGTACACAGTCTAGAACAAATACCCAGGTTACGAACCTAGAATAACTCAGCTTCATGCCGGATCCCTAGTAGGAACGTTTGTTTGCATCATGTGCATTTGACTTTGGAGGCTCAACACAGGGGTTGGGTCTGTCTAGGACAGGTGTACCAAAACGACAAAAGACCATCCTGATGCATCCAACTTGCTACCTGTGCATTTGTTTGCTTCGGACTTGCATGCTGACCGGCTTTTGAATACTTTGAGGAAAGAGAGATAGAGGTAGATAATTACTTATTTTGGAAAAATAAAACCAATGTTCAAGTATTGTCAAAACCTCGCCGGAATTTTTTCTAAAAAAGAATAAAAACAAAATTTGTCTTCTTAGTTTGAATTATTAAAAAAAAAAATAATACAAATTTTTTTTTTCTTTCATGTCCAAAATCAAAAAAAAAGAAGGTATTTATTTAAAAGTAAAAAAAAATGGAAAATTCATAATTCAAAAAATGTGTTGTTTCTTTTGTAGTACCCCTTTTATAAATTCAGACTAATAGTCCAAATATTGCCTAAAAAAAATATTTTTCTTTAGTCTTTATCTTTTTTTCAAAAATAATAAAAATACTTATTCTTGATTTCTAGGTTTATTTGATTTTCTCTATTCA
The DNA here is from genome assembly GCF_000393655.2 of Nicotiana sylvestris. Lineage (NCBI taxonomy): Eukaryota > Viridiplantae > Streptophyta > Magnoliopsida > Solanales > Solanaceae > Nicotiana > Nicotiana sylvestris. The sequence continues at coordinate 71,364,246 of NC_091062.1, forward strand.
TGATATGCCCGAACTACGCCGGTTTGATTCTCACCGGATGTGAGATACGTAGGCAACCCTCGTCGGGTTCAACCCCATTTTTCTAAATAGCCAAAATCAATAAATAAATAAATAAAAAATGTGTCAAATTTTTAAAGAGTCGTAAATAAATCGGGTGACGCTGTTTTGTCATAAATAGCCGAATGTTCCCGAAAGGGACGCCGGAAGGTTGACTTTGCATAAATAGCCACCTTTGGGTCTTGTTTAGCATTTTATCCAGTAGACCCACACAGCCTTAAAAATCTTCGCCCTCGAAATATTTAAAGGCCGTGTGTAAAACTCGATCCCCTCTGTAAAAATTTTTTTTTTTTGAGTCAGTTCGTTTTGTTAAAATCACCTTAATAAATGTGCAGGATGAGCACGATGCAAAATGAACATTTTTCAATAATGACCAAAATCCCTGTCAAGTTACGGCTATGGTGGAATGATCTAGGTGTTGAAGGACAAAATGAGGTTAAGAAATATCTGAAAGGTCTTGTGGGTCTGTTGGAAATCCAGCCTCGGGGAGATATCATAAGAGCTTTGGTTACCTATTGGGACCCGGCGCACAATGTTTTCCATTTCTCTGATTTTGAGCTCACCCCGACTTTGGAAGAAATGGCCGGATACATCGGGAATACTGAACTTCCGTTGAGGGAAAAATACTTGGTCACCCCGAGAGTCGTCACGGTACATCGGTTCCTGGATTCATTGAAAATACCTAGAACAGTCCACAACCCGGATCTAGCAGCCGGATTCTGTACTCCATGCTTCATATATGATAGGTACGGTCACGAGGGGGGATTCAATAATCCAATCAACAAACTGTGCAGCAAAGGAGTTCGTCAGAAGTGGGACGAGCACAGACGGGTAGCGTTCATGATAATGTTCCTGGGTCTTCTGGTATTTCCGAGGAAAGATGGAAACATTGATTTGAAGATATCTGGGGTCGTCAGCACTTTACTCACGCAAAGTGACAGTACTCTCGCGCCTATGGTGGTATCCGACATCTTTCGAGCTCTCACAGCTTGTAAAGCTGGGGGAAATTTCTTCGAAGGTTGTAACTTGCTCCTACAGATATGGATGACCGAGCACCTCTGCCATCATTCCGAGATTTTGAGCCATGGTTCCCCGGAAAAGACCCGCATAGAAGAATCTTACACGAGAACCAAAGAGATCATTTGGCCCAAAGGAGTCCTGGCATGGACCTCGTTCTTGCAAGCTCTTACTGCCAGCCAAATACAATGGACGTTGGGATGGTTGCCTGTTGATGAGATCTTATATATGTCGGCGGCTAAAACTCATTTCTTGCTGATGGGGCTTAAGAGCATTCAACCTTACGCACCCGGCCGAGTTTTGAGACAGTTCGGAAGATGCCAGACAGTACCTCATGAGGAAGATCTTAGCGCTCAAGCAGTTGAGATAAGTCCTAACGGACAGTTCCCAGAAGCAAAGATTCGCCAAATCTGGAATGAGGGTCAATATTTGAAATCAGATACTTGCGTGCGGGATCGAGCCAAAGGAGAAACGGCGCCAGGTTACCTTGCATGGTATAGAAGGGAACTCGAGCATGAAAGGCCAGCTAAGAGACCCCACATCCGGGATTTCACCGAGTCATCGCAAAGGCATTGGGATTGGTTAGCAAAGGAAAGAGGCTATTGTGCCGAAATCAGCAGATTAAAGCAACAAGTAGAAGGCATGAAATACGAGCACAACGTGCAAATTGCCACCGATCTGGGAGAGCGGAACAGGTTAATTCAAGAAAATGAAATGCTCAGAGCCCAGATCAAACAGATAAGATTGGATGCAGATAAACAACCAAGGCGTCGATCAGACGAGCGCCTGATAAAAAGGCTAAAAAGCGAGATCAGAGAATGGCAAAATGGTTTGGAGAAGTCTGAAAACGTCATAGCAGAGCTCAAAGCGCAGTGGGATACGAGAGCAGATAAGCATCGTCGATACCTGAATCAATTGGAAGGCGACCACGGGAAAACTGTTGCTAAAATAAAGAGAGAGATGGCTGCACTTGAGATCAAAGCAGTTAATCAGGCCAAGGATTTCCAAATTGAGAGCAGATACTGGTACGACTCAATAGCCCAGATGAAGTTGGAAGTACGGCGACTGAAGCATCAGCATGTACAAGATGCTCAAGTCTTCAAGATATGCAGCGATCAGATAAAACGCCTGCTCGTAGAGAAGAAGCAAACCAGAGATAGGATCAAGGCCATTGCCCATGCCATCACCAGACGATGCCTACGATGTGAGAACATGTCCAGCGTTTCCATCCTCTCGGCAGTAATGGGTTATGTCAAGCAGACTATGCACGAGCTGGAGCAACTTGAGAGGGATCTCACGCCTAGGACCGCGGCGAGGCCGAACGATGCCCCGCGTACACCAATTTTCAAAACCATAATGCCTTCATAAGTCGAATCTGTATCTTAGCATTTTCTGCCTGTTTTCCATCAGGGTGATTTTAGTCTATGTTGAGTCTAGGTTTATTTTCAAAGTTTGCTTTTTCTTTCGCAAAATGTAGTTGTAATAGACCGCTTCAACAATAAAAAGGTTGCTTCTTTTACGCCATTTGTGTTTTTCGAACTACGTAATGATCTGATTCACGTAGGTATCATGATACGTAGGCAATCCTCATCGGATCCGGTCGCATTTCTTTTACTGCAAAAAAAAAATAAAAAAATAAATAAAAGAAAACAAAAAGAAAAAAAAAGAAAAAGGAAAGAAAGGAAAAACTAATAAAAGAAAAATGCCGGAATGACGCATGCTCTCGTAGCAAACATATAGTAATCCACTTAACTGTATAGGTGCATCATGCCCAACGTGAGATTAACTATCTGTTATTTGCTACAAATTAACCGTGCGTTTGTCGTTGAGTATATCCAGGGTTTTGGAAGACGGTTGGTTTGGTGAAAGTCTGGCCTCGCATTCATACTTCACGAGGTCAAGGAGAAGTGTTCAACTACCTATTGTTAGGACCAGAAGCAGTACTCACACTTACTTTACCAGGTCAAAAGGAAGTGTGGAAATGTCTTCAGAAATTCCATTACAAACGATCCCTGTTTCCGAGGAGAGCTCAATCTCAGCCGTCCTCACACCTGAATCCGCAACTGCGGAGGAAAATAGAATCCTACGGCTCCGCATGTTGGAAATGCTGGACGACTGGAACAATGGGAAAGAGCCGCCAAGTGTCGTCCCCGGATTCCCTGAATTATTCTCCAGGTCAAGCGGGACTTCTAATGTCCCCATAAATTATCCTGCTACCCCATTCGGGTACCCATCCACCTCGGCCTTCTCTGCTGGATCGCCTTCTGAGCCTCATCCCCGAATGTCGGCCACTGATGCAAGCATGAACATCTTTACTGCATCGCCTTGCCCGGTTACGGCACAACCTACCACATATAAGCCAAGCTTTGACTCATCCTCTTTTACATTCCAAGCACCATCGTTCTCAATGGAACCAACCAGGTTCGCTACCAACACTAATCCTCTACCGCCTCAGTGCGAGCTTGCACCCGGGCAGGATCAGAACCCCAGAATCGCAGAACAAAATGAGATTGCCAAGAGAATGAGAAGCCTTGAACAAAGTTTGAAGAATATGCAAGGATTGAACGGACAAAAGAGCGTCTCTTACGCCGACCTGTGCATGTTCCCTCACGTGCACCTGCCAACGGGTTTCAAGACCCCCAAGTTCGAGAAATACGATGGGCACGGTGACCCCATTGCACATCTTAAGAAATACTGCAACCAATTGCGGGGAGCCGGCGGAAAAGAAGAACTGCTAATGGCATATTTTGGGGAAAGTCTAGTAGGGATAGCTTCGGAATGGTATATGGATCAGGAAATGTCCCGATGGCATATATGGGATGATCTCGCCAGAGATTTTGTAAAACAATTCCAGTATAACATCGACATTGCGCCAGACCGAAACTCTCTGTCGAATTTGAAGAAGAAGCCTTCGGAAAGCTTTAGAGAGTATGCTATTAAGTGGCGTGAACAGGCGTCGAGAGTAAAGCCTCCCATGGATGAAGTGGAAATGGTCACTACCTTTCTCCAGGCTCAAGAGTCTGACTATTTCCAAAACATGATGTCGGCCATGGGTAAGCCATTCGCGGAAGCGATCAAGATTGGAGAGATGGTGGAAAATGGGTTGAAAACGGGTAGGATTCTGAGTCAAGCAGCCATAAGGGCAACTTCCCAGGCCGTCCAAAGCGGGTCTGGAGGAACGACGAGGGGGAAGAAGAAGAAACGACTATGGCAGCCTCTGAAGCAAGGGAGTATCGTCATCCCAGGCCCCATTTTCCGGAAAGAGCCCCACAACACTATTACCCCCACTCAAATTTGGCATATGCTCATCAGCCTTATATGGTCATGAATGCCCAACCTTATAACCATCCACCACAACAAGCCAACCGAGGCCCAGCTCCACCTCCCAGAAATCAGCCTCCTTACCGCAACCACTATAACCCACAACCCCCGCAGAATAACTACCGCCCCCAGGAGCCACCTCGACGGCGGACTTTCACGCCCATCGGTGAACAATACTCTACATTGTTCCCTAAGCTAGTCCAGTTGGGTTTCTTGCAACCAATTCCCCAAACGAGGCAAAACCCGACATCTCCTTCTTACAAAGCCGGAGTCAGATGCGCCTATCATTCAGGGGCCGAGGGACATGATACAAACGACTGCTGGTCATTGAAAAGAGTGGTCGAAAGTTTGATAGAGCAGGGGAAAATAGTGCTAAGGGACGAAGAGATCCCAAATGTGACTAACAATCCATTGCCTGCTCACAATAATGGGCCGCTGATCGGAATGATTTGTGAAGACAAAGAATTCGACCCTGCCTTGAAAGCCATAATTGCCATTGTCGACACGGGGAGGAGGCCTGAAATAGACCAGAAATCAGAAAGGGGGGAGGAGGTCAAGGCTGCAGAAAGCAAGCCTGAAAAGAAGGTGGAGAAGAAAGTGGTACCAGCAAAGGGTGGAGTTCTTTACATACCGCGGGGTCAAGCCAAGAAGACGCAGAACTTCGGGATCAAAAAGACAAAACCTATGTACGTGCCAAAAGGGGCCTATGTGGTCCGGGGGACGATTCAACCACCTCGGCTGAATGAGCCAGTGGTTATCGGACGCGTGCCACAAAAGCCAATGACCAACCCGTCCACAGTGCCGTGGAATTATCAAAAGACTTTGGTGATGTACAAAGGTAAAGAGGTCATGGGAGAACTTCCAGAAAATACTTTCATTGGAAGGTATTCAAATACCCAAGAACTGAACAACGCCACACAAAGGCGCTTCCCTCCAAAGAAGCCCGTGAGTGTTGAAGAAGCGGAGGTGTTCTTCCAACAAATGAAAATGCCGGATTACGAAGTGATAGATCAGCTGCGCAAGTACCCTGAGCAAGTATCCATGCTGTCATTATTGATGAGGTCAACTGAGCATCAAAAGATCCTATTGAAAACCCTGAATGAAGCATATGTACCAGTTGAAACCTCGGTGGAACAACTAGAGCGGATGACAGAAAGATTCTTCGCTGTCAACCAAATCTCTTTCAGCAAAAACGATTTACCCCCGGAAGGAGCAGCACACAACAAGGCCTTGCATTTAACAGTTAAATGCGAGGACTACTATGTCAAGCGGGTAATGTTGGATGGAGGCTCAGGCGTTGACATTTGCCCGCTCTCCACGCTACAAAGAATGGAAATTGGGACCGGAAGAATCCGACCCAACAATGTCTGCGTAAGAGCTTTCGACGGCATCAAGAGAGATACCATGGGAGAAATAGACCTGTTGTTGGTCATAGGACCAGTCGAATTTCGAGTAACCTTCCAGGTGATCGACATGGACACATCCTACAATTTCCTCCTTGGCAGACCTTGGATCCATGCGGCAGGAGCCGTGCCTTCCACTCTTCACCAGATGGTGAAGTTCGAGTACGAAGACCGAGAGATCGTGGTCCATGGGGAAGATGAGCATGCCATTTATCGGGACCCATCCATCCCGTACCTTGAACCAAGAGAAGGAAGCGAACATACGGTCTATCAAGCTTTCGAGGTTGTACTGGCAGAGCAGCACGAAGAGGGAATACCCTGCCCCCAGCCTTTCTTGTCTAACGCCTCGGTTATGGTGGCCAAAGAGATGATCCGGCACGGATTTAGGCCAGGGAAGGGACTTGGACGAACCCTTCAGGGAATAACAGAACCCATTACTTTGCCAGTCATCAAGAAACCTTTTGGACTAGGCTTCAAACCTACTCCAACAGACGAAGAATGGGCAAAGAAAAGGAAAAAAGAAAGTTGGAAGTTACCACAACCACTGCCGGATTTATATGCAACTTTCATCAGGCCAAGGTACGTTGAAGAAGAAGATGATGAGGTCTTCACAGCTGAGGAAATCGAGAAGATATGTGGGGCAATGAGGGAAATGCTCTACGAGGTCCACATGGTTCAACCAGGTGAAGGAACGAGCACTGCTGAGATGCTGTACATGGGGCCGAGCGCCCAACTCCAAAACTGGGAGGCCACGCCATTCCCAACTAGACGGAAGTCCGGGTAGACATGTCCTGCCACCTTTCCTGTGTCACAAGTTATCCCAGGACATAACTTGAACATTTTTCTTCTTTTCAATTGTTGCTTTGAATTCCTAGTCGTAAACATTGTTGTCTTCCAACTTTCCAAAGAAAATATATAAAAAAAAAATCATCATTGCTTTCCTATTCTTTCTTTTGTTCTGATTTTTATTACTTTTCCTTTTATCTTCCTTTTCAGTCCTAATAATGCGGCTTTAAATATGACATGCTTGCGGACTTCACGCCCAGATCACAATTATTTAACTGCGAATTAATGAACCCAGAACCAGAGTATGATGCGGAAGAGGCTTTTAGGGAGATAAACCGAGAGTTGGAATATTTCGAGAATAAACCTAAGCCAAATCTGAATGACACTGAACCGGTAAATTTAGGAACCCCGGAAGAAGTCCGGGAGACCAAGATAAGCATTCACACGGACAAGAAGACGCGAAGAGGCGATAATTCAACTTCTTTTTGAATTCAAAGACGTGTTTGCTTGGTCATATGATGACATGCCGGGACTAGGTGTTGATCTAGTGGTTCATAAATTGCCGATTCATCCTGATTGTCCTCCAGTTCAACAAAAGCAACGAAAGTTCAAAACTGAGGTCAGTGACAAGATTAAAGAGGAGATCACCAAGCAGCTGAAAACAGGAGTGATCCGGGTAGTCCAATATACAACATGGTTGGCGAATGTGGTTCCAGTACCGAAAAAGGACGGGAAAACTCGGGTATGTGTAGATTACCGAGATCTGAACAGAGCAAGTCCTAAAGATAATTTCCCGCTGCCCAACATCCACATCCTCGTTGATAATTGCGCCAAACACGAGATACAGTCTTTTGTAGATTGTTATGCTGGGTATCATCAGGTATTGATGGATGAAGAGGACGCCGAGAAAACTGCCTTCACCACGCCTTGGGGCACCTACTGTTACCGGGTCATGCCATTTGGTCTGAAGAATGCTGGGGCTACTTACATGAGGGCCATGACTGCCATTTTCCATGACATGATGCACCAGGAAATAGAGGTGTACGTGGATGACATGATAGTCAAGTCCAGGATGCAGGATAATCACATCCAAGACTTGAGGAAGTTCTTCGAGAGGCTAAGGAAGTATGACTTGAAGCTGAACCCAGCCAAATGTGCTTTCGGAGTTCCATCGGGCAAACTTCTGGGCTTCATCGTAAGCAGGAGAGGAATCGAGCTAGATCCAACTAAGATAAAATCCATCAGAGATCTACCTCCCCTGAGAACAAAGAAAGACGTTATGAGTCTGTTGGGCAGGTTGAATTACATCAGTCGGTTCATTGCCTAGCTGACAAGCACGTGTGAGCCCATATTCAAGCAGTTAAGGAAAGATGCGGCGATCAAATGGACACCTGAGTGTCAAGAAGCCTTTGATAAAGTCAAAGAATACCTTTCGAATCCCCCGGTCTTGGTCCCTCCAGAACCAGGGAGGCCATTTTTCTTGTATCTGACAGTCTTGGAGAACTCTTTCGGCTGCGTCCTCGGGCAACACGACGTAACCGGAAAGAAGGAGCAAGCAATCTACTACTTGAGCAAGAAATTCACCGGCTACGAGGCCAAATACACTCTGCTGGAAAGGACATGCTGCGCTCTCACATGGGTTGCTCAAAAGCTGAGACATTATCTCCAAGCCCACACTACGTTCCTCATAAGCAGGTTGGATCCTTTGAAGTATATATTTCAGAAACCAATGCCTACTGGGAGACTGGCTAAATGGCAAATCTTGCTTACGGAATTCGACATAGTTTATGTCAATGAAAGCCCAGGCGTTAGCGGATCATTTGGCGGAAAATCCGGTCGATGAGGAATACCAGCCATTGGACACCTACTTTCCGGATGAAGAGGTAAACACCGTAGAAGTGATCTCGGAGGAAGCTCATGTTTGGAAGATGTTTTTTGACGGAGCCGTGAACGCCAAGGGTGTAGGTATTGGGGAAATATTGATCTCGCCTTCCGGTCAGCATTATCCCGCCACAGCTAGACTTCGTTTCTTTTGCACAAATAATACAGCTGAGTATGAAGCCTGCATTATGGGCATGCATATGGCAATCGATCAGGATGTCGAAGACTTACTGATTATGGGAGACTCTGACCTGATCATCCGGCAAGCTCAAGGCGAATGGGAAACTCGGGATGTCAAACTTATCCCTTACCGACAGCATGTGGAGGACCTCAGCAAGCGCTTTACGTCAATAGAGTTCAGGTATATTCCGAGGTGCCACAATGAACTGGCAGATGCACTTGCTACTTTGGCTTCAATGCTACCCTACCCGGGCAACGCCCACGTCGATCCTTTGGAAATCCAAATCAAGGAAAGACACGGTTACTGCAGTGTAATCGAGGCGGGATCAAATACGCAGCCTTGGTACCATGACATCAAGAAATTCCTGAAGACACAAGAGTACCCCGAGCACGCTACTGGAGATCAGAAGAGGACCATTAGGCGACATGCAAGTGGTTTCTTTCTAAGCGGTGAATTGTTATATAAGAGGACCCCGGACCTCAATCTCCTAAGATGTGTCGATATCGAGGAATCGAGAAAGATCATGCACGAAGTACACGCAGGTGTGTGCGGACCTCACATGAACGGGTATGTCTTAGCGAAGAAAATCCTCCGAGCAGGTTATTACTGGATGACCATGGAAAAAGATTGCTTTAGCTTTGTCCGGAAGTGTCATCAGTGTCAGGTGCACGGTGATTTGATTCATGCACCTCCCACGGAGTTGCATCCCATGTCCGCACCTTGGCCATTTGTCGCATGGGGCATGGACGTCATTGGACCAATCGAACCGAAGGCTTCGAATGGACACAGGTTTATACTGGTTGCCATCGATTACTTCACAAAATGGGTAGAAGCTGTCACTCTCAAGTCGGTCACTAAGAAAGCTGTAGTAGATTTTGTGCACTCAAATCTTATCTGTCGTTTCGGTATTCCTGCGACTATCATTACAGATAATGCAGCAAACTTGAACAGTCACTTGATGGGAGATGTATGCGAGCAGGTTCAAGATAACGCATAGGAATTCTACTCCTTATCGGCCGAAAGCCAATGGTGCTGTGGAAGCTGCAAATAAAAACATCAAGAAGATTTTGAGGAAAACAATCCAAAGTTCCCGACAGTGGCATGAGCAGTTACCTTTTGCATTGTTGGGGTACCGCACTATGGTATGCACATCGGTGGGAGCGACTCCTTATCTTTTGGTTTATGGGACCGAGGCTGTAATACCGGCAGAGGTAGAAATTCCTTCACTTCGAATCAAGAAAGTCCGACCCCGGAATTTCGAAGTAGGTCAGCTGGTATTAAGGCGTATTCTGCCGCATCATGAAGAAGCAAAAGGAAAGTTTGCCTCAAATTGGAAAGGCCCATACATCGTAAGGAAGATATTGCCGAGAGGAGCGTTGTATTTAGGTGATATCAAAGGAAATGACCCCGACACAGCAGTAAATGCAGATGCAGTCAAGAGATACTACGTCTAGATCATACTCCAAGTGGTCCTGACACATTTGAAAATGGCAAAGGTTTTATCCCCCACTACTCCCAAACACTACCCAATCCTCTCTACAAAAAAAAGAAGAAAAAAAAAACAAAAAAAAAACAACAAAACAAAAGAAAAAAAAAACATTGATTGAGGCCTGAACTACGTTTGACTTGATTCCGAAAGGATACGTAGGCAGCCTCTCCCTGAGGTTCAGTCACACCAACAATAAAATCCCATTCACCCTGAAATTGAAACCGGGGCACGTCGAGCAGTTGGGAAGTTAGTATCGTCTACCTCTTTTTACCAAGCACAAGCTTTCAAGTCAATTACCAAATGCGGTGGGGAACCAATAAGCATCGCAAACGAAGACCCGCACACTCTGAATTGAGAGAGATAAAATGAGAGAGTCTCGTCGGTGAAAACCTTCAGGCACCACGAGGCGACGGGAGTAGAGAAACCAAAATGAGAGAGCTTGTTTAGTAAAAAACTCACAAAGAGTGCTATCAAGCGATGACAGGAAGAGAAATGAGAGAGGTCAGCCAGCGAAAACCCGCAAAGGGCGCTGTTGGCCGAAAAAGAATGACTCTACCCCAAGGAAGTCTTGGCGAAGTTCCACCGGTTTGGAATCACAGACCCGTTCTGGTTCAGGAAAACGCAAGTTCTTAGAAGGTCAGACGTCCAGTCCAAAGAGCATGTCATGTCATTTAAAGCCAGCGTTATCTTCCTCAGATAAGTCTTTCTCGTCCCGAAAAGGACACTCCTTTCCTGAAGTTTGTTTTCCCCTTTCTTTGTTTCTTTTCAAATCTCTTTTATGTCTTAACCCCAAGTTCAGGATACACCAGAAAGGGCAGGTGGCAGGTTTGTCTGCACGGAATCCCATCTCATGAAGGAAAGCGCCTCATTTCGTTGGTACGATTGCCCAAGCCTGATGGATCATGATGTTTGATGGTGTTTAAAGAGGAAAGAGAGAAATCTTCCCCAGCAAGTCCGCCTTCGGACAAATCCCCACAGAGTCTCCCCCTGTACAAATCCCCACAGAGTCTCTCTTTTTGTACAATCTCCCACAGAGTCTCCCCAATATGTAAAAAAAAAAAAAAAAAAAAATAATGGAATCTCCCCAGCACATCCCAGCGAGTCCCTTTGTAAAAATTCCCCAACAAGCTTACCCCAACAAATCCTAGAAAGCCCATTTTGAAATAAATCCCCAGCATGCCCCATTGTACAAAATCCACACAAAGAATCCACTTTGTAAATATTCCCCCCATAGAGCTTCCTTTTGTACAAATTCCCACAGAACACCTCCAATAAAATTCCCGTTGAGAACCTCCAATCAAAACGGGACAAAAAAAAAGGCCTTACGAGGCGAATCATCGCAGAATCTGGAAATACAAGACTGAACAGTCTAGAAGGGTTTCGCCATGCGAATCAAATCAATGGCAGAACTTCACGACAGAAATAAAGACGCAAGAAAGCAACTGGGAACGATCAAGGTCACCGAACCGACCGTCATTTCCGAACTAACAAATGATTCTTTGTTTGAAAGGTCGAAACAGGTCTAATCCAAGACAACCGTGCAAGAAGCAGGTGTCGCCCAAAGAAGAAGGTACATGGATACAAGAAACATTTGTGCAATAAGGAATTCAATCGAAAGGTAAGTTTCCACGAAACTCCCTTTTATTTCTCGTACTAAAGTAAGAAAATTCAAAAAAAGAAGTCAGTGGTTGTTCTCGAATTTTATCCCCAGCCAGTCAGCATTAGGGTTTTAAACCCTAAATTGAACTTTTTCCTTTAGCCAGCATTAGGGTTTTAAACCCTAAACCGAGCTTTTTCTTCCAGTCAGCATTATGGTTTTAAACTCTAAACTGAACTTTTTCCTTTAGTCAGCATTAGGGTTTTAAACCCTAAACTGAATTTTTCCGTTCAACCAGCATTAGGGTTTTAAACCCTAAACTGAGCTTTTTTCATGCAATCAGCATTAGGGTTTTAAACCCTAAAATGAATTTTCCTTTTAGTCAGCATTAGGGTTTTAAACCCTAAACTGAACTTTTTCCTTTTAGTCAGCATTAGGGTTTTAAACCCTAAACTGAACTTTTTCCTTTCAGCCAGCATTAGGGTTTTAAACCCTAAACTGAGCTTTTTCATGCAATCAGCATTAGGGTTTTAAACCCTAAACTGAACTTTTTCCTTTCAGCCAGCATTAGGGTTTTAAACCCTAAAATGAGCTTTTTCATGCAATCAGCATTAGGGTTTTAAACCCTAAACTGAACCTTTTCCTTTCAGCCAGCATTAGGGTTTTAAAACCCTAAACTGAGCTTTTTCATGCAATCAGTATTAGGGTTTTAAACCCTAAACTGAATTTTCCTTTCAGCCAGCATTAGGGTTTTAAACCCTAAACTGAGCTTTTTCATGCAATCAGCACTAGGGTTTTAAACCCTAAACTGAATTTTCCTTTCAGCCAGCATTAGGGTTTTAAACCCTAAACTGAGCTTTTTCATGCAATCAGCATTAGAGTTTTAAACCCTAAACTAAGCTTTTCCTTTTAGTCAGCATTAGGGTTTTTAACCCTAAACTGAACTTTTTCCTTTCAGCCAGCATTAGGGTTTTAAACCCTAAACTGAGCTTTTCCATGCAGCCAGCATTAGGGTTTTAAACCCTAAACTGAGCTTTTCCTTTTAGTCAGCATTAGGGTTTTAAACCCTAAACTAAACTTTTTCCTTTCAGCCAGCATTAGGGTTTTAAACCCTAAACTGAGCTTTTCCATGCAATCAGCATTAGGGTTTTAAACCCTAAACTGAACCTTTCCCTTTTAGTCAGCATTAGGGTTTTAAACCCTAAACTGAATTTTCCTTTTAGTCAGCATTAGGGTTTAAAACCCTAAACTGAACTTTTTCCTTTCAGCCAGCATTAGGGTTTTAAACCCTAAACTGAGCTTTTCCATGCAATCAGCATTAGAGTTTTAAAACCCTAAACTGAACTTTTTCCTTTCGGCCAGCATTAGGGTTTTAAACCCTAAACTGAGATTTTCCATGCAATCAGCATTATGGTTTTAAACCCTAAACTGAATTTTCCTTTTAGTCAGTATTAAGGTTTTAAACCCTAAACTGAACTTCTTCCTTTCAGCCAGCATTAGGGTTTTAAACCCTAAACTGAGCTTTTCCATGCAATCAGCATTAGGGTTTCAAACCCTAAATTGAACTTTTTCCTTTCAGCCAGCATTAGGGTTTTAAACCCTAAACTGAGCTTTTCCATGCAGCCAGCATTAGGGTTTTAAACCCTAAACTGAGCTTTTCTTTTTAGTCAGCATTAGGGTTTTAAACTCTAAACTGAACTTTTTCCTTTTAGCCAGCATTAGGGTTTTAAACCCTAAACTGAGCTTTTCCATGCAATCAGCATTAGGGTTTTAAACCCTAAACTGAGCTTTCCCTTTTAGTCAGCATTAGGGTTTTAAACCCTAAACTGAACTTTTTCCTTTTAGCCAACATTAGGGTTTTAAACCCTAAACTGAGCTTTTCCCATGCAATCAGCATTAGGGTTTTAAACCCTAAACTGAATTTTCCTTTTAGTCAGCATTAGGGTTTTAAACCCTAAACTGAACTTTTTCCATTCGGCCAGCATTAGGGTTTTAAACCCTAAACTGAGCTTTTCCATGCAATCAGCATTAGGGTTTTAAACCCTAAACTGAATTTTCCTTTTGGTCAGCATTAGGGTTTTAAACCCTAAACTGAACTTTTTCCTTTCAGCCAGCATTAGGGTTTTAAACCCTAAACTGAGCTTTTCCATGCAATCAGCATTAGGGTTTTAAACCCTAAACTGAATTTTCCTTTTAGTCAGCATTAGGGTTTTAAACCCTAAACTGAATTTTTCCTTTAGTCAGCATTAGGGTTTTAAACCCTAAACTGAATTCTTCCTTTGTTCGGCGTTGGGGTTTTAAACCCTAAACTGAACCTTTCCCCAGCTAGTCGGTATTAGGGCTCCAACCCTGAACTGAGCATGCATATCCTCTTTCATCAATTTTATGAACTTCCTGGCAAATAATTAACGAAATTTTCCTAGTGAAACTGGGGCAGAAAATTTCGTTCGTTTGTTTTCTCCCGCAGGTCTAACCTCAAGCCACATGGATCGAAATGACCCACGAGATGAGTCCCAGTTCGGAATCAACGAAGAAAAAGAAGAAAAAGAGAGTAGATGTCCCGAGCTATCGGAGTAAATGGAAAGCAAATTTACTCCAACATTTGGTTAAGGTCCTGAACCCTGCCAATCGCGTCTCACTCAGTATCCCAGAGGTTAAACGAGTCGCCGCAACTCGCAAGCATCAAGATTCAGATCGAAGTCTACAAGCAGAATCAGCTAAGACCCAAGATCAAGTCGTAAAAGAATTATAGATAGGAATCTTGTAACTAGCAGTTGACAAGCATATAAGTAGTCAGTTCAGTTTCCAATTTTCGTTTGGTTGTAATAAGGCGGTCAGTGACACAGCAGTGACAACAGCAACAGCAGTAGCAGCAAGCATTGCAATCCCATGGTAGTCCCAGCTACCAAAACTTCTCGAACTACATTGACCTGATTCCTGTTTAGCCCAGGATATGTAGGAAATCTTTGAAGCAAGATTCGGTCAGATCTTTCAAAAACATGCTTCATACGGAGTGGTCCATAGGCAAAAATCGCTCATACACGCTCACTTTATCTTTGCACGAAAACTCTTCGTGTTTCCGAACAAAGAGGGGCAGCTGTGAGCACGTGATTTTTGTTTCGCACGACAATCGCTCCAAAAGAAATAAAAAATAATAATAATTGGCCCTGCTGTACAATTTTCGGATTTCTGTGCGGCACTTTGTTGATTTATTTGTGACTTTTGCCCATTTTTATTTTTTCTTATTTATTTATTTATTTAAAACAAAATACAAAATGTGTGTGTCATGCATAATCTGAACCGTAACGTGGTTGTTAAATAGAAAGGCATAAAACGGGCATCTTTGTCCGTGATTTTGTTTTGTTTGATTTTACCTGTTTTGAAATATTTTTAGTGTGTGTGCAAATAATTGTATTGAGTGTGTATTTAATTTTTATTTTTTTATTTTTTGCTTAGTTTTGTTTTTAAAATAAATAAGAAAAAGAAATAAAAATAATAAAAAAAAATAATAAGAAAAGGTCCCTTCTTCTTCCGGATTGGGCCAATTTATTAAAATTGGCCCAAACAAACAATACCCAAACCAGGCCTGCCCGGTCCAGTCCATCTGATGCCCAGAGAGTCCAAACGACGTCGTATTGATCCAGGTTGATCTGGGCCGTTGATCTCAGATTGATCAATGGCCAAGATCACATTTCCCATAACCCACTAATGGCCCTGACCCGTTTCCACCCGGACCAACCCAAACCCTTTACCCTCGAAACGACACCGTTCCACTTAAGCCATCAGATCCAGACCGTAGATCTATATTGATCTAACGGTTGAGATCAACCCACCCACTAACTATATAAGCTCATAATCTTACCCTGCCCCCCTATCCGAACCCCAGCCTCGTCGTCTTCACCAGAACCCCCAAACCCTAGAGCCGCCCCTGTACTCTTCACCATGAAAACCGGCGGCATGAACGCCGGTGACCTCGCCCTGAACACCATAGAACCCCCTCACCACCCTGAACATAGACCTGTTAACCGTTTAGTTCGAATCATCCTCTAGGTCCTCGAATCTTCATTTGAAGATTCGAGTCAAAACTCGATTTACACCAACCGACCCCAGCTTCACACCAGACACTCCCCAGACCCTCCTCGTGACCAAACCATACTTGGTTTGGTCCGAATCTGATCAGGGAAGCATGAATCCCAGATCTGAGTTTTGGAACTTTGTAGTTCTTCGTCACTGGTTCAACCGAAGAGATTAAGGTCTAATGGACTTTAATCAAAGTGTTTCTCATCCGAGAAACACTTCGATTAAAGTCCGTTCAGCCTTAAGAAAGGCCTGACCGAGTCCGAGTTAAGGTTTTGATCTTTTGCGGTTTAAGGTGAGTTCTTTCTTTTCTTATTTGTTTTGGTTCATTTGATTGTTGTAAGGGTCTGTTCATGTTCTGTTTGTGTCCTTGACTCTTACCAACTGTGCCTTGACCACTTTGCCTGAACTTCTGTTGTTTGATCAAGCCCTTCCATTTGTTCTGATAATGTGTATGAAAGTGTTGTGCAATTAGCTGATTTTCAATTTGGACTGACTAGTTGACTCCTCGAGTGCAATTCTGTTTAGTCAGTATAATTCGAATCATGCATCGATACTGTTTAAATGTCTGATTTTTGGCTACGATTGTGTATGTTAATGCTAATATAGTCGAGTCGAACATATGTCGTCAATTAGTTTCAACTGTCTGAACAAAAATAAATCGATTTGCTTCTGTTGAACATTGCCTGAATCAATTAAGAACCAAGTTCAGTTACTTATAGTTGTTAATATGATTTCAGAAACCTAAGGCTTGGTCTGTAATTGAAATCTGAGTTGATGGCATGTGCACTTGTGCACAGCATGTGCATTGTGCACAGCCTGTTTTCCTGCATAAAAAGGCTTTTGATTTTAAAAATGGTGTGACAGCATATGCTGTCAGATATATTCTACTGCCCATACTTGCTTTTAGTTAATAAAATGGGAAAGTTTAAGCCTGCCAGGGGAATGATGGGGTTTAATACTTAATTAGCTAAAGTGGAACTGAAAATGGAAGGCACATGGGAGGGGTATGTTGATATATTCTAAACAGGCTGTTGTAAGGGGAAGATGAAAAGGCTTATAAAAGGGAAGACATCTGATAGAAAAAAAAGGGGGACCTGGAGGATTAGAGGCTAAAAAAAAAACACATAGAGACATATACAGAATTAGGGGGAGATACAGAATTAGAGGTTAGAGAACACTGAAGGGAGAGGAAAGAAACACACACATTGTGAGGATAGAAGAGAAAAAGAGAGAGCTGATAGAGATACACAGACAGAGCATACAGAGATAGGGAGAGACACGAGAGGGAACATCTGAGAGTTCAAATTTTGGAAACAAAAAACTGGAAAAGAATTTTTGTTTGATAACTCAGACAGACAAAAACAAGAAGTTGCTTCCTTTCCTTTTGTTTTAATTTCACTAAATCTGGACCTGTTTTGTGCAACACTGATTTCTCCCAACTGAGTCTGCTTGGTTGTTTCTTGTTCTACTCGAGAGTTTGGTTTAGTTGGGGTGTTTGATCTCACTCCAATTGTTTTGTGAGTTGTGGCTGCTACTCTTCTGTTTCCTGTTGCTGCTGCTATTCTGTCCTGCTGTTACTGCTAGTGCTGTTATTACTGCTGCACTTGTTGTCATTGTTACTCTGCTGATTGCCCTCTTCTTCAATTGTCAAATATTTCCAGGTACACAACCTCTGAACCATGTATTGTTGAAAGTTTGAAGTTGAAGCAGAAATAAAGAAATGAACATCTGTTTATGTTATAACATTGGTGTTGAAAATAGGTTGAATGTTAGTTGGGCCTGTATTTGTTTAACTGCAAACTGCAAACATTCTGTATAAACTAACATACATTTTGTTTGAGATGAACTATTAGATAGCTTTGTTCAATAATAATGACAGTATGACATAGACAATATGTTTGATTTAGTATACATTCAGTTCAGTATAACACTCTGTTTGACTTAGTTATGACTGTATAACATAGAGTCATTGGCAAGCACTTGTATGTATTTTGCCTAGACCACTGAATTGACAAATCTGTGGTACTAGGTCTGGGATAAATGTATCCCAAACAAACTCTCATGCAGTCACGTTAAGAGTCTGGCTATGAATGCCAGCTCTCCTGTCAGATTATTTGTTCCAATATAGGTTCGATATCGGGTCTCGGTATAGATTCCTTGTTTCGAAATAATGTGATGATTGTTGAGGAAAACTAATAGTCATTTTGAGTTCAATTAGTAGTAATTTTCCTAATAAACAGCCAATTTCGTTTATCAATTTCAAATAGGTTAGAGTTTAAAATAAAACTTGGAGGTCGTTGAATATAACTCAGTATATGTTGTTAGTTTGCTTGCAATCTCACTTAGCAAATTAATAAGCGTATTCACTCGATGAAGACAAAGCATGAGGTAACTCTCACCTCATAAACAATCAATCAGGTAATCAAACAAATTTAGGTTCGGCAAACATAATAAAGATTCAGTCTGTATTTGTTCAAACAAGCAAAGTTCGGTGTCATCTTTCTTTTAAAGACAAACGTAGTAGAAATGTAGTCACTGTAGGATACCCTTCTAAAATAATGAGACGAGCCTCGCCAAAATAAAAATGCAAATTGCGGGGCCCTCAATAATTGATCATGATAAATACTTAGAATTTGGGACGGACTGTTTAGTGAATTCCACTGCCTTCCCCAAAGATAATAACGCGTTAGATTCTTTAGGCGCGACTTTAAGTAAATTATATTCTTAAATTCGGGTGCGCATTGATGTGACCCGAATCCAAATCTCAACGGAGTCGAAATGTGTTGACAACCACGGGTGCATTGATTGTGACGTGGTTCGAGATGCATTTTCACAACGTTGCAATTCTATAAAAATAAATGATAATAATAAAAGCGTTTTAAACTTAATAAAAGCACGTAAGTCATAACATGTATTTAAATCAGATATTTAGCCATTATAACAATTTAAGTGACCGTGCTAGAACCACGGGATTCGAGGGTGCCTAACACCTTCCCTCGGGTCAACAGAATTCCTTACTTAGAATTTCTGGTTCGCAGACTTCATTTGGAAAAGTCGAAAAATTTCCTCGATTTGGGATTCAAGATAAACCGGTGACTTGGGACACCAAAAGCCAAACCTCTCCCAAGTGGCGACTCTGAATTAAATAAATAATCCCATTTCGAATATTGTCACTTAAATTGGAAAAACTCCCTCGCGCATTTAACCCTTCGAGGCAGGCGCGCAAAAAGGAGGTGTGACATTGACGCTACCACTGGGTACGAGGCAATGTCATTCATGGATGATTCTTCGGGCTATAACCAAATTTGCATGGAGCCAAACGATGAAGAGCTTACTACATTCCGTACCCCAAAGGGTATTTATTGCTACAAGGTAATGCCTATTGGCTTGAAGAACGCTGGTGCTACTTATCAAAGGGCTACGCAAAATATTTTCAATGACCTTCTCCACAAGAATGTCAAATGTTACGGTGACGACTTGGTGGTAAAATCAAGAAAGAGGAGCGACTACTTGACAGACTTGAGAATGGTGTTTGATTTGCTCCGGAGGTACCAACTTAGGATGAAACTATTGAAATGTGCCATTGGAGTTACTTCTTGAAAGTTTTTGGGTTTCATTGTCCGACATCGAGGGATAAAAATTGAACAAGCCAAAATGGATGCCATTTTGAAAATGCCTGAGCCTCGGGATATTCATGAATTGAAAATTTTGCAAGGAAAGTTAGCATACCTTAGGATATTCATCTCAAACTTAGCTAGGAGATGCCAACCATTCAGTCGCCTCATAAAGAAAGACATTCCTTTCCAGTGGGACTAAGCTTGGAGCAATGCCTTTGAAAGTATCAAAATTTACTTGATGAATTCTCCAGTTTTAGTAGCCCCTATACCTGGAAAGCCATTGATAGCATATATTTCAGCACAAGAAAGGTCTATTGGAGCATTGTTGGCCCAAGAAAATAGTGAAAGGAAAGATAACTCCCTTTACTACTTGAGCAGGATGATGACACCAAATGAGCTGAATTATTCGCCAATCAAAAAGTTATGTTTGGCACTAGTCTTCTCAATCCAAAAGTTGAAGCACTACTTTCAAGCTCATGTAGTTCGTCTTGTTTCTCGAGCAAATCCCATCAAGTTCATGATGTAAAAACCTATCCTTAGTGATTGACTAGCAAGGTGGTACCTCCAGTTCAACAATTTGAAATTGTGTACATCCCTCAAAAGGCTATAAAAAGACAAGAGTTAGCGGACTTTTTGGCAGATCACCCTATACCTGATTATTGGGAGGTAACTGGCGAACTACTTGATGAGGATGTAATGGTCATTGAAGTTCAACCTCAATAGAAGATGTACTTTGATGGTGCTACACATCGTGGAGGAGCTACTGCTGGTGTAGTATTTGTTACTTCTCAAGGTGAAGTTCTAACCTACTCTTTTACATTGATGCAACTTTTCTCCAACAACGTTGCTAAATATCAAGCACTAATACTTGGACTTGAGATGACTATCGAAATGAAACAGTTGCAATTGCAAGTCTTTGGTGACTCTCAGTAAGTGATCAATCAACTTTTAGGTAGTTACGAGATCAAGAAATCTGAACTACACCCATATCATGATTATGCTAAAAAATTAATGGGGTAGGTTGATGATGTCACTATTCAACATATGCCTAGGAAAGAAAACAAGAAGGCTGATGCTTTAGCTGCCCTAGCTTCATCGTTAGCCTTTCTTGATCAAGCGCAAGTTACTATCAGCCAAAAAGAGTAGTATCGTAGCCAAATGAGGGTGAAAGTGAAGAGAATGAACTCGAGCATCTTGTCGTTGTTTCTGAAGCTGAGAAGGAAATGTAACGACCCGGTCGGTCGTTTTAAGTGTATTATCTTCAATCCCCTATTTATGCCTTTTTTGTGTTATATTGTAGTCACATGACTGCTGGGGTGTTTGGTTTTGGTTTTAGGAGAATTTCGAAGTGTTATAGGACACATAGTCCCTAAAGTTTAAGTCGTAGGAGTTGACCATAATTTGACCTGTATGAAGACGAATCCGAAATAGAGTTTTGATGGTTCCAATAGCTCTGTAGGATTATTTGAATCTTGGAAGCATGTCCGGATGTTGATTTGGAGGTCCGTAGGTCATTTTGGCATTAATTGGCGAAAGTTGGAAATTGGTGAAAATTTGGGAAGTTTGAGAGAATATTTTGATATCAGAGTCGGATTCCGATTCTGGAAGTTAGAATAGGTCCATAATACCAGCTATGACTTGTGTGCATAATTTGGTATCAATCAGAGTTGTTTTGGTATGAATCAGCGTCAGTTTTGGAAGTTCATAGTGGCTTAGGCTTGAATTTGGGTTGCGATTTGTTGAATTTGTGTTGTTGGATATGATTTGAGACCTCGAGTAGGTCCATTATGTGTTTTGGAACTATTTTGTATATTTGGACGGGGTCCAAGGGCCCCCGGGTGTGATTCGGGTTGAATTCGGATCGAAATTAGACTTGTTGAGCTGCTGAACTTTTCTAGATTTTGGTGTCATCACACCTGCAGAGGGACTGGCCATAGGTGCGGACTCGCTAAGCGAGCTGGGGAGCACAGGTGCAAAATTGGCCTAGCCCGCTGGGATTGCAGGTGCGAGGCTGCAAGTGCGGAAAGTAGGTCGCAGATGCGGCATTGGCTAGGAAGGCCTGGGATCTCAGAAGCGGACATCGTTCGCAGGAGCACATTTTGGTCCGCAGAAGCGGAATTTTTTACCTAAGCTAGGACCACACTTGTGACCGAGGGACCACATATGCAGATTCTCTGGCAGAAAAAAGGGATTTTGAGGGTTGGACATCATATTTCATTTTGAGATTTTGGGAGCTCAGTTTGAGGCGATATCTTGAGGGATTTTGAGAGGGATAGTTGGGATAAGAGTTCTTAACTCGTTTTTGATTAAATTTCACTAATCTATCTTCGATTTCTTCATGTAGTTAAGGATTTGGGTTGAAAAATTGGGAAAAAGGGTGAAAAAGTTCTTAAACTAAATCCTTAAGTTTTGAAAGGCGAAATGGGATCGGATTTTTATAATTCTTGTATGATTGTACTCGATATCGAATGGGTATACGGTTTTTGTAATTTTTGTCAGGTTCCGAGACGCAGGCCCGGGTTGACTTTTTGGGGTGAATTTTTTTGTTGCTAAAATCATAATTTCATTATTTAAAATAGTTTTCTATAGTTATATTTATAGTATAAAATTATTTTGGCTAGATTCGAGCTGTTCGGAGTTGGAAATCGAGGGAACGACCTTCTAATTGATTGATTGAGCGTCCTGTGAGGTAAGTGACTTGTCTAACCTTGTGTGGGGGAAATTCCCCTAGAATTTGACACTGTAGTGATAACTTGTGATATATGAAGGCCTTGTATACAAGGTGACAAGTGCGTACATGCTAAATATTGAAATTTCTATTTTAGCTACGTAGTTTCCTTTCCATGCCTTAGTTGAGTACTTCAGCATGTTAGTTGAGAGGATGAACCGTACCATTATCGAGAAGGTGAGAAGCATGCTTAGAATGGCTAAACTACCTAAGCCATTTTGAGGTGAAGCAGTTCAGACATCTTGTTACCTGATGAATAAGAGTCCATCAGTTTTATTGGAGTTTGATATTCCAGAGAGAGTTTGGACAACCAAGTAGGTATCCTACTCACATATAAAGGTGTTAGGTTGCAGAACTTTTGCATAGAATATACCAAATCAAGTATATTTAATTTTTTTCAAACGATGTCTAAAATGAGGCTCTATGTTGTTTATGAAATAAACAATATTCATAAGGTTTTACTGTCATACATTTGGCAAAAGAGATGAGTAATTTCTTGGCAAGAATCTGTAATCCATTCTCTCTCATATAACCCATTCTTCTATCCACAAATCTAAAAATATCTCATATTGGGCCGCATTTAATTCACCTTAGTATCTTTCTGCATTTTTCATATACAACATGCCACGAGCAACTCCCTTTTGAGATCACTAGTGATCCTTTGGCGAGTCTCCACTATTGATTTGTAAAATAGTTCTCGTATCCATCTCCATCTAAAACTATTCCCAAAATCAAGTTCATTTGCAAATTAGGTATATGCCGCAAGTCCTTTTATAACGATTGTGCATCCCATATTTTTTCTTGATACAAATGTCACTCTCCCCATAATTTCTTAGTAACTTGTGTTACCTATTCTTACAGTGCTACATATTTGCAAAAAGTATCCCTTAACGGTGTAGAATGATAAGATGCTATTATGTCAACCATCCATTCCGACTATGGACCTGCCAAGTGCATGCATTCCTCCTCCTCATTTATGAAGAGAACAACATTATCATTACTTTGCATTGTAATGGTTGTGCTGTCGTCATTCTTTTAACTACTGCTTTTACTTTTGTCATTCCTTAGATTTGGGAATTTTCTTTTGAAGTGACCTAGTTGATCATGATTGTAGCAATTTTTGACTTTTAATATAGATCGGTTCTTGGACTTTCACGACATCCGGATCTACCATAGTTACTTGAATTGTGTTGGTACCTCCTACATCTACAATCTATGATGAGAGTCTGTCCTTGATAGGCTTTTTTCTCATCTTCTTATTAACTAGAAGAGCCAATGTTACGTCTTTCAACTCAATGATGATCTTATCGTGCAGGATGGTTTTTGCCAAATTATCATACAAAAATAGCAACGAGTTCAAGAGCAAGATGACTTTATCTTATTCTTCAATCATTATTCCAAGGGTGACAATCTTTGTGATTAGTCAGTTAAACATATTTAAATGTGACAAAAAATTCATACATTTACCTATGTATAAGGAATATAACTGTTCTTCAGGTACAATTTTTTTTCTGTATCTTGGACATATATAGGCTTTCCAAGATTGTCCAAATTTCACATGTATTATATTAATCAATGATGTTATTTACACATCATATGATAAATACAACCTGATCAAACAAGGAGCCTTTTTATCCAAGTCAGCCCAATCCTCAGGCTTCTTGGCTTCAACATCTAGTACCTTGTATAATCGTTCCTAGATGAGCACATCCCTCATTCTTATTTGCCATGTTGAAAAACCGCTATCTCCATTGCATTTTGATTCCTCGTACTTTCCTCCAGATATTTTTCTTTTTATCGAGTATAGTACTACCGACCGTGAACCATATTCCTGTGAATAAGCAGAACTTATGGTCTGATACCAATTTTTAGGAATAAATGTCCCACAAAATTATATTTACAGTGATAAGTTTGGAATAGTATTGTAGCATCGATATTTGTAATTAATAAGAGTAAAAGAGTGATAAGGACACCAAGATTTTTATGTGAAAAAACCCTTCAGAATAAGAAAAAAAGCACGAACCTGAGAAAAGCAACTTATATTACTATAGCAAGGAATTTTAGACTTTGTAGGCTCCAATAAAATACTCCAAATACCACTACAACATTCAAAATAAATAACTCTCCTTTGATATTCCCACCTCACTATAATATCGCTCACACAGACTATTCTCTTATACCATGTCTATAATGCCTTGACCTACTAACCAGATTCGACCCTATATTTTTTTCAACCCTGGTAAAAAAAATACATTAAGTCCACATCCTTTTTTGTCGTCATGTTTCCCCAATTAGGGTCTATGCTATCTATTAAGCTCATATCATCTTTTGCCCCAAAAAATTTCTTTTCAATTGATTAATTACTGATATTTTTCCTTCCAAGTTTATTTTTGTATGTAAAAGGTATGCCTTTTGTTGATTAACAAAAATCCACCATGTCTGAAAATTCTATTTCTTCTGATAAACAAAATCGTCGTTGAGGTTGTGATTTGATTGCAATTATTTAGTGGCTAAGACTCCTCTAAATGGAGGGCGCAGCTTTTATAAAATTCCTTAATTTG
This sequence comes from Nicotiana sylvestris, assembly GCF_000393655.2. Taxonomy (NCBI): domain Eukaryota; kingdom Viridiplantae; phylum Streptophyta; class Magnoliopsida; order Solanales; family Solanaceae; genus Nicotiana; species Nicotiana sylvestris. The sequence continues at coordinate 71,388,964 of NC_091062.1, forward strand.
ACGAGGAAACTTCATGTGATTTGTGGGAATAACGTGATAAAAAAATATCACCGCATGTGACAATGATAATCAACAACTTGAAGACTTCATTGAATTCTATAGAAGTTGAAAGGAATTATCAAAAGAAGATGGTGGCTATCTTGGGGAAAATTGTTTCTGTTGAAAGAAAGAAAATGAAAAAAAAGTCATTTGTATGAATAAAGGATATTGTGAGCACGTGATTTTTGTTTTGCGCGACAGTCGCTCCAAAAGAATAAAAATTGGTCCTGCTGTACAATTTTGTGGATTTCTGTGCGGCACTTTGTTGATTTATTTGTGACTTTGGCCCATTTTTATTTATTTACGTTATTAAAACAAAATTAAAAAAAATGTGTACGTGTCATGCATAATCTGAACCGTAACATGGTTTAAATAGAAAGGCATAAACAGGCATCCTTGTCCGTGATTTTGTTTTGTTTGATTTTACCTGTTTTGAAATATCTTTAGTGTGTGTGCAAATAATTGTATTGAGTGTTATTTAATTTTAATTTGATTTTTTTGTTGTTGTTTAGTTTTTAAAATAAATAAGAAAAAGAAATAAAATAATAAAAAGAAAAAAAAGACCCCTTCTTCTTCCGGACTTGGGCCAATTTGTTAAAATTGGCCCAACAAACTCAGCCCAAAACCCAGGCCTGCCCGGTCCAGACCACTTGGTACCCAGGGTGTCCAAACGATGTCGTTTGGGTCATGACTGATCTGGGCCATTGATCTCAGGCTAATCAACGGCCAAGATCACTTTTCCATAACCCACTAATGGCCCCGACCCGTTTACACCCGGACCAACCCAAACCCTTTACCCTCGAAACGACACCGTTCCACTTAAGCCATCAGATCCAGACCGTAGATCTTGAATGATCTAACGGTTGAGATCCGTCTATCCACTAACTATATAAGCCCATAATCTTACCCTGCCCCCCTATCCGAACCCCAGCCTTCGTCTCCACAAACCCTTCCCCTCAAACCCTAGCCGCCCCTGCACACCTTCACCAGAAACCCGGCGGCATGAACGCCGGTGACCTCCACCTGAACACCATAGAACCCCCATGCCGTCCTGAACCCAAATCTACCAACCACACACTTCGAATCCTATCCCACCTTCTCGAATCTTCATTTGAAGATTCGAGTCGGAACCTAATCTACACCGATCTGCCTTAAATTCATACCAGACACTCCCCAGACCCCCCTCGTGACCAAACCATACTTGGTTTGGTCCGAATCTGATCAGGGAAGCATGAATCCCAGATCTGAGTTTTGGAAATTTTGTGTTCCTCCGTCACTGGTTCAACCGAAGAGATTAAGGTCTAATGGACTTTAATCAAAGTGTTTCTCATCTGAGAAACACTTCGTTTAAAGTCCGTTCAGCCTTAAGAAAGGCCTGACCGAGTCCGAGTTAAGGCTTTGATCTTTTGCGGTTTAAGGTAAGTTTCTTTCTATTCTTAGTTGTTTTGGTTCGTTTGATTGTTGTAAGGGTCTGTTCGTTTTCTGTTTATGTCCTTGACTTCTATCAACTGTGCTTCAACCACTTTGCCTGAACCTCTGTTGTTTGTTTAAATCCCCCTCCTATTCTGATAAGGCATTATGTATTTGTTTGTGCAAGTAGCTGATTTTCGAGTTTGGACTGACTAGTTGACTCCTCGAGTGCATTTCTGCTTAGTCAGTGTAATTCGAACCATGTATCGATACTGTTTAAATATCTGATTTTTGGCTACGATTGTGTATGTTAATGCTAATATAGTCGAGTCGACATGTGTCGTCAATTAGTTTCAACTGTCCAAACAATAACAAATCGACTTACTTCTGCTAAGCATTTGTTGAATCAATTGAGAACCAGTTTTGTTTACTTATAGCTGTTGATTTGGATCAGTAATGCAAAAAGGATGTTTGGTTTAAATGCTGAATTGGAGGGCATGTGCACTCGTGCACAGCATGTGCATTGGTGCACCTCATGTGCTTTGTGCACAACCTATGGCCTGCATAAAGGTCTTTGTTAAGTTTTAAATAATTTGACAGCATATGCTGTCAGATAGATTCTACTGCCCATACCTTGCTTTAGTTTAAAAGTATTAAACCTTTTAAAAGTTAAGTCTGCCAGGGAATGTTGATGGGGGTTAATACTTAAATAACTAATTGGAATCTGAAAATGAAAAAGGGCACATGGGAGGGGTACTGTGATATTCTAAACAGGCTGTTAAAAGGAGTAAGGTGAAGGCTTATAAAAAGGGCACATTGAGAGATATAAAAAGGGGGATAGATATACAGAGGAGAGGGAGATAGACACTGGACCTTGGGAGCTGAAAAAGAAAAACACACACACAGAGAAGAGAGCAAAAGAGAAAAGGATACCACCTGGTATTAAAGAGAGGACATACACTGTGAGGAAAGAATAAGAAAGATAGGACTGATTTTAGGAAAACACAAATAGAGAGAGGTTAATAGACAGGAGGTGTACAATCAACAATCAGAATTTTTTTTTTCTCCTATTATTATTTGGGTTTCAGTTGTTCAACTTGTTCAAATCAACTCTGATTCGTTGAAGTTCCAGTTGTGTCTACTAGTCGAGTGTTTTCATTAGTTTACTACTGGTTTGGTCTGTCTGGAGTTCTGATTCTACTCCACTGGGTGTTGCTGTCATTTGGCTACTGCTTTCTATCGGCCATAGTTGCATTTCTGCACTCGAGCCTGTTCTTGCTGTATTGCTTTGTCTGCTGCTATCCTGCCCTGCTGCTGCTGCTATTCTGTTTCCTGCTGTTGCTGATTTCCCTATCTTCTTCCTCTTCTCTTTGGCATTTTCAGTTTGTTTCCAGGTACACATCTCAAGTCTCACATTGGTGTAGCTGAATGTAACATTGAAAAAGCATGAATAGAAAGATTTGAAAGAGTTATAATCACCCGTTTACTGACTGCCTTTTCATAAATGTTGTTAAGTTTATGTAAATTGTAGTTTATAGCTGATAGAGAATACATTATTAAGCTTGTACTATGTTGATTTGAACTATGGTGTTCGATTCGTTTAGTGGCATACAAAATGTAAATAGAACTCTTGGAATGTGAAATTATTTAATGTGATTGTTAAAAATTAAATTCACTCTTTCAGCATGTATTGAATAAGTAAGGGCAAATGGCTATTAAACCTAGCCAAATATAATGTGGTTTTGAACTGCCCGGTTTTCGATTTCTTTAGGCCTTTATAGGGTTAGTTTTGAATGTTATCGGTAGTATTCTTCAATAAGGAATTCTATTAACCCTGTTTAAGCAAGTTAATCTAATTTTGACCTAAAGATGTTTGTTCGGATTAAGTGTCGTATTTCATTAGAATAAGCGGATTTCTTCTGTCAAACTAAAGCAATTTTCCATTGAAGAGTAGTATTTTCTCTACTTTGTAAATAATTAATCAGGAATTGATAAGAATCCGGATTAGGCAAAAGCATATAGTTAAATTAGCATGTTCCTTTTCTTTTAGTTTTAGGGACAAACGCAACAGAAATGTAGTCGCTTTAGGATACCCTTCTAAAATAATGAGACGAGCCTCGCCAAATAAAAATGCAAATTGCGGGGCCCTCAACAACTAATCATAATATTTAGAATTCAGGCTAGGCCGTTTAGTGAATCTCATGGCCTTCTCAAAAAATAATAACGCGTTAGACTCTTTAGGCGCGGCTTAATTAAATCATATTCTTAAATTCGGGTGCACATTGATGTGACCCAAATCCAAATCTCAACGAAGTCAAAATGTGTTGACGATCACGGGCGCATTGATTGTGACGTGGTTCGAGATGCATTTTCACGACGTTGCAATTCTATAAAAATAAGTGATAATGATAAAAGCGGTTTTAAGTTTAATAAAAGCACGTAAGTCATAACATGTATTTAAATCAGATATTTAGCCTTTATAACAATTTAAGCGACCGTGCTAGAACCACGGGATTCGAGGGTGCCTAACACCTTCCCTCGGGTCAACAGAATTCCTTACTTAGAATTTCTGGTTCGCAGACTTCATTTGGAAAAGTCGAAAATTTCCTCGATTTGGGATTCAAGATAAACCGGTGACTTGGGACACCAAAAGCCAAACCTTTCCCAAGTGGCGACTCTGAATTAAATAAATAATCCCATTTCGAATATTGTCACTTAAATTGGAAAAACTCCACCCGCGCATTTAACCCTTCGGGGCGGGCGCGCAAAAAGGAGGTGTGACAGCTCTGGCGACTCTGCTGGGGATGTTAAAAACCCAGAACCACTGGTTCAGGGTTCAAGAATTCGAGCTTAGAATAATTGTTATATTTGGCTTTATTATCTGATCTTTATTACATGTTTTTGCATAACGTGCTAAATGTTGTCTTTTACCGCTTTGATATTATCTGAACTGTATATAAACTGTGCCGAAACCCTTCTCTTCTTACCTCTGGGGAGAAGCTCGCTGGTCGAGACTCCCTATTCTGTTAGTGTCAATACCTGAAATAAGAAAGAGGTCGGACAAGTTACAAATCCGGACGATCTCGCGGGTCCCCGGTACGTAGCCCCCTCCTCGACTCGAGCTGTCCGCTCGGGTACACAGTCTAGAACAGATACCCAGGTTACGAACCTAGAATAACTTGACTTCATGCCGGATCCTTAGTAGGAACGCTTATTTGCATCATGTTGCATTTGACTTAGGGGACTCAACACAGGGGTTGGGTCCGTCTAGGACAGACAACCTGAAATGAAAAGACCACCCTGCTGCATCCTTTTGTTTTGCGCATTTATTTGCTTCAGTTCCGCATGCTGACCGGTTTCTAAAAAAAAGAAGAGGAAAATAGCAGCGTAGGGAGATAATTACTTATTTTGGAAAAATAAAACCAATGTCCAAGTAGTGTCAAAACCTCGCCGGAATTTTTTCTAAAAAAAAAAAAAGAATAAAAGCAAAATTTGTTTTCTTAGTTTGAATTATTAAAAAAGAAATATGCAAAAAATTTCTTTCATCATTTCCAAAATAAAAAAAAAAGGTATTTATTTTTTTTTAAAAAAAAGAAAGAAAAAGAAAACGGAAATTCATAATTCAAAAAAAAAAAACGTTGTTTCTTTTGTAGTACCCCTTTTATAAATTCAGACCAATAGTCCAAATATTGCCTAAAAAAATATTTTTTGTAGTCTTTATCTTTTTTCAAAAAAATAATAAAAAATACTTATTCTTGATTTCTAGGTTTATTTGATTTTCTCTATTCATGATATGCCCGAACTACGCCGGTTTGATTCTCATCAGATGTGAGATACGTATGCAACCCTCGTCGGGTTCAACCCCATTTTTCTAAATAGCCAAAAATCAATAAATAAATAAATAAAAAATGTGTCAAATTTTTAAAGAGTCGTAAATAAATCGGGTGACGCTGTTTTGTCATAAATAGCCGAATGTTCCCGAAAGGGACGCCGGAAGGTTGACTTTACATAAATAAGCCACCTTTGGGTCTTGTTTAGCATTTTATCCAGTAGACCCACACAACCTTAAAAATCTTCGCCCCCGAAATATTTAAAGGCCGTGTGTAAAACTCGATCCCCTCTGTAAAATTTTTTTTTTTTTTTTGAGTCAGTTCGTTTTGTTAAAATCACCTTAATAAATGTGCAGGATGAGCACGATGCAAAATGAACATTTTTCAATAATGACCAAAATCCCTGTCAAGTTACGGCTATGGTGGAATGATCTAGGTGTTGAAGGACAAAATGAGGTTAAGAAATATCTGAAAGGTCTTGTGGGTCTGTTGGAAATCCAGCCTCGGGGAGATATCATAAGAGCTTTGGTTACCTATTGGGACCCGACGCACAATGTTTTCCATTTCTCTGATTTTGAGCTCACCCCGACTTTGGAAGAAATGGCCGGATACATCGGGAATACTGAACTTCCGTTGAGGGAAAAATACTTGGTCGCCCCGAGAGTCGTCACGGTACATCGGTTCCTGGATTCATTGAAAATACCTAGAACAGTCCACAACCCGGATCTAGCAGCCGGATTCTGTACTCCATGCTTCATATATGATAGGTACGGTCACGAGGGGGGATTCAATAATCCAATCAACAAACTGTGCAGCAAAGGAGTTCGTCAGAAGTGGGACGAGCACAGACGGGTAGCGTTCATGATAATGTTCCTGGGTCTTCTGGTATTTCCGAGGAAAGATGGAAACATTGATTTGAAGATATCTGGGGTCGTCAGCACTTTACTCACGCAAAGTGACAGTACTCTCGCGCCAATGGTGGTATCTGACATCTTTCGAGCTCTCACAGCTTGTAAAGCTGGGGGAAATTTCTTCGAAGGTTGTAATTTGCTCCTACAGATATGGATGACCGAGCACCTCTTCCATCATTCCGAGATTTTGAGCCACGGTTCCCCGGAAAAGACCCGCATAGAAGAATCTTACACGAGAACCAAAGAGATCATTTGGCCCAAAGGAGTCCTGGCATGGACCTCGTTCTTGCAAGCTCTTACTGCCAGCCAAATACAATGGACGTTGGGATGGTTGCCTGTTGATGAGATCTTATATATGTCGGCGGCTAAAACTCATTTCTTGCTGATGGGGCTTAAGAGCATTCAACCTTACGCACCCGGCCGAGTTTTGAGACAGTTCGGAAGATGCCAGACAGTACCTCATGAGGAAGATCTTAGCGCTCAAACAGTTGAGATAAGTCCTAACGGACAGTTCCCAGAAGCAAAGATTCGCCAAATCTGGAATGAGGGTCAACATTTGAAATCAGATACTTGCGTGCGGGATCGAGCCAAAGGAGAAACGGTGCTAGGTTACCTTGCATGGTATAGAAGGGAACTCGAGCATGAAAGGCCAGCTAAGAGACCCCACATCCGGGATTTCACCGAGTCATTGCAAAGGCATTGGGATTGGTTAGCAAAGGAAAGAGGCTATTGTGCCGAAATCAGCAGATTAAAGCAACAAGTAGAAGGCATGAAATACGAGCACAACGTGCAAATTGCCACCGATCTGGGAGAGCGGAACAGGTTAATTCAAGAAAATGAAATGCTCAGAGCCCAGATCAAACAAATAAGATTGGATGCAGATAAACAACCAAGGCGTCGATCAGACAAGCGCCTGATAAAAAGGCTAAAAAGCGAGATCAGAGAATGGCAAAATGGTTTGGAGAAGTCTGAAAACGTCATAGCAGAGCTCAAAGCGTAGTGGGATACGAGAGCAGATAAGCATCGTCGATACCTGAATCAATTGGAAGGCGACCACGAGAAAACTGTTGCTAAAATAAAGAGAGAGATGGCTGCACTTGAGATCAAAGCAGTTAATCAGGCCAAGGATTTCCAAATTGAGAGCAGATACTGGTACGACTCAATAGCCCAGATGAAGTTGGAAGTACGACAACTGAAGCATCAGTATGTACAAGATGCTCAAGTCTTCAAGATATGCAGCGATCAGATAAAACGCCTGCTCGTAGAGAAGAAGCAAACTAGAGATAGGATCAAGGCCATTGCACATGCCATCACCAGACGATGCCTACGATGTGAGAACATGTCCAGCGTTACCATCCTCTCGGCAGTAATGGGTTATGTCAAGCAGACTATGCACGAGCTGGAGCAACTTGAGAGGGATCTCACGCCTAGGACCGCGGCGAGGCCGAACGATGCCCCGCGTACACCAATTTTCAAAACCATAACGCCTTCATAAGTCGAATCTGTATCTTAGCACTTTCTGCCTGTTTTCCATCAGGGTGATTTTAGTCTATGTTGAGTCTAGGTTTATTTTCGAAGTTTGCTTTTTCTTTCGCAAAATGTAGTTGTAATAGACCACTTCAACAATAAAAAGGTTGCTTCTTTTACGCCATTTGTGTTTTTCGAACTACGTAATGATCTGATTCACGTAGGCATCGTGATACGTAGGCAATCCTTATCGGATCCGGTCGCATTTCTTTACTGCAAAATAAAAAAAAAACAAAAAAAAAACACAAAGAGAAAAAAAGAGAAAAGGATAAAAGGAAAAATGCCGGAATGACGCATGCTCTCGTAGCAAACATATAGTAATCCACTTAACTGTATAGGTGCATCATGCCCAACGTGAGATTAACTATCTGTTATTTGCTACAAATTAACCGTGCGTTTGTCATTGAGCATTTCCAGGGTTTTTGAAAGGACGGTTGGTTTGGTGAAAGTCTGGCCTCGCACTCATATTTCACGAGGTCAAGGAGAAGTGTTCAACTACCTGTTGTTAGGGCCAGAAGCAGTACTCACACTTACTTCACCAGGTCAAAAGGAAGTGTGGAAATGTCTTCAGAAATTCCATTGCAAACGATCCCTGTTTCTGAGGAAAGCTCAATCTCAGCCGTCCTCACACCTGAATCCGCAACCGCGGAGGAAAATAGAATCCTACGGCTCCGCATGTTGGAAATGCTGGACGACTGGAACAATGGGAAAGAACCGCCAAGTGTCGTCCCCGGATTCCCTGAATTATTCTCCAGGTCAAGTGGGACTTCTAATGTCCCCATAAATTATCCTGCTACCCCATTCGGGTACCCAGCCACCTCAGCCTTCTCTGCTGGATCGCCTTCTGAGCCTCATCCCCGAATGTCATCCACTGATGCAAGCATGAACATCTTTACTGCATCGCCTTGCCCGATTACGGCACAGCCTACCACGTACAAGCCAAGCTTTGACTCATCCTCTTTTACATTCCAAGCACCATCGTTCTCAATGGAACCAACTAGGTTCGCTACCAGCACTAATCCTCTACCGCCTCAGTGCGAGCTTGCACCCGGGCAGGATCAGAACCCCAGAATTGCAGAACAAAATGAGATTGCCAAGAGAATGAGAAGCCTTGAACAAAGTCTGAAGAATATGCAAGGATTGAGCGGACAAAAGAGCGTCTCTTACGCCGACCTGTGCATGTTTCCTCACGTGCACCTGCCAACGGGTTTCAAGACCCCCAAGTTTGAGAAATACGATGGGCACGGTGACCCCATTGCACATCTTAAGAAATACTGCAACCAATTGCGGGGAGCCGGCGGAAAAGAAGAACTGCTAATGGCATATTTTGGGGAAAGTCTAGTAGGGATAGCTTCGGAATGGTATATGGATCAGGAAATGTCCCGATGGCATATATGGGATGATCTCGCCAGAGATTTTGTAAAACAATTCCAGTATAACATCGACATTGCGCCAGACCGAAACTCTCTGTCGAATTTGAAGAAGAAGCCTTCGGAAAGCTTTAGAGAGTATGCTATTAAGTGGCGTGAACAGGCGTCGAGAGTGAAGCCTCCCATGGATGAAGTGGAAATGGTCACTACCTTTCTCCAGGCTCAAGAGTCTGACTATTTCCAAAACATGATGTCGGCCATGGGTAAGCCATTCGCGGAAGCGATCAAGATTGGAGAGATGGTGGAAAATGGGTTGAAAACGGGTAGGATTCTGAGTCAAGCAGCCATAAGGGCAACTTCCCAGGCCGTCCAAAGCGGGTCTGGAGGAACGACGAGGGGGAAGAAGAAGGAAGAAACGACTATGGCAGCCTCTGAAGCAAGGGAGTATCGTCATCCCAGGCCCCATTTTCCGGAAAGAGCCCCACAACACTATTACCCCCACTCAAATTTGGCATATGCTCATCAGCCTTATATGGTCATGAATGCCCAACCTTATAACCATCCACCACAACAAGCCAACCGAGGCCCAGCTCCACCTCCCAGAAATCAGCCTCCTTACCGCAACCACTATAACCCACAACCCCCGCAGAATAACTACCGCCCCCAGGAGCCACCTCGACGGCGGACTTTCACGCCCATCGGTGAACAGTACTCTACTTTGTTCCCTAAGCTAGTCCAATTGGGTTTCTTGCAACCAATTCCCCAAACGAGGCAAAACCCAACATCGCCTTCTTACAAAGCCGGAGTCAGTTGCGCCTATCATTCAGGGGCCGAGGGACATGATACAAACGATTGCTGGTCATTGAAAAGAGTGGTCGAAAATTTGATAGAGCAGGGGAAAATAGTGCTAAGGGACGAAGAGATCCCAAATGTGACTAACAATCCATTGCCCGCTCACAATAATGGGTCGCTGATCGGAATGATTTGTGAGGACAAAGAGTTCGACCCTGCTTTGAAAGCCATAATTGCCATTGTCGACACGGGGAAGAGGCCTGAAATAGACCAGAAACCAGAAAAGGGGGAAGAGGTCAAAGCTATAAAGAACAAGCCTGAAAAGAAGGTAGAGAAGAAAGTGGTACCTGTAAAAAATGAAGTTCTTTACATACCACGAGGTCGAGCTGAGAAGGCGCAGAACTTCGGGATCAAAAAGACAAAACCTATGTACGTGCCAAAAGGGGCCTATGTGGTCCGGGGGACGATTCAACCACCTCGGCTGAATGAGCCAGTGGTTATCGGACGCGTGCCACAAAAGCCAATGACCAACCCGTCCACAGTACCATGGAATTATCAAAAGACTTTGGTGATGTACAAAGGTAAAGAGGTCATGGGAGAACTTCCAGAAAATACTTTCATTGGAAGGTATTCAAATACCCAAGAACTGAACAACGCCACACAAAGGCGCTTCCCTCCAAAGAAGCCCGTGAGTGTTGAAGAAGCGGAGGTGTTCTTCCAACAAATGAAAATGCTGGATTACGAAGTGATAGATCAGCTGCGCAAGTACCCTGAGCAAGTATCCATGCTGTCATTATTGATGAGGTCAATTGAGCATCAAAAGATCCTATTGAAAACCCTGAATGGAGCATATGTACCAGTTGAAACCTCGGTGGAACAACTAGAGCGGATGACAGAAAGATTCTTCGCTGTCAACCAAATCTCTTTCAGCAAAAACGATTTACCCCCGGAAGGAGCAGCACACAACAAGGCCTTGCATTTAACAGTTAAATGCGAGGACTACTATGTCAAGCGGGTAATGTTGGATGGAGGCTCAGGCGTTGACATTTGCCCGCTCTCCACGCTACAGAGAATGGAAATTGGGACCGGAAGAATCCGACCCAACAATGTCTGCGTAAGAGCTTTCGACGGCATCAAGAGAGATACCATGGGGGAAATAGACCTGTTGTTGGTCATAGGACCAGTCGAATTTCGAGTAACCTTCCAGGTGATCGACATGGACACATCCTACAATTTCCTCCTTGGTAGGCCTTGGATCCATGCGGCAGGAGCCGTGCCTTCCACTCTTCACCAGATGGTGAAGTTCGAGTACGAAGACCGAGAGATCGTGGTCCATAGGGAAGATGAGCATGCCATTTATCGGGACCCATCCATCCCGTACCTTGAACCAAGAGAAGGAAGCGAACATACGGTCCATCAAGCTTTCGAGGTTGTACTGGCAGAGCAGCACGAAGAGGGAATACCCTGCCCCTAGCCTTTCTTGTCTAACGCCTCGGTTATGGTGGCCAAAGAAATGATCTGGCACGGATTTAGGCCAGGGAAGGGGCTTGGACGAACCCTTCAGGGAATAACAGAACCCATTACTTTGCCAGTCATCAAGAAACCTTTTGGACTAGGCTTCAAACCTACTCCAGCAGACGAAGAGTGGGCAAAGAAAAGGAAAAATGAGGGTTGGAAGTTACCTCAACCACTGCCGGATTTATATGCAACTTTCATCAGGCCGAAGTACGTTGAAGAAGATGATGAGGTCTTCACAGCTGAGGAAATCAAGGAGATATGTGGGGCAATGAGGGAAATGCTCTACGAAATCCACATGGTTCAACCAGGTGAAGGAACGAGCACTGCTGAGATGCTGTACATGGGGCCGAGCGCCCAACTCCAAAACTGGGAGGCCACGCCATTCCCGGCTAGACGGAAGTCCGGGTAGACATGTCCTGCCACCTTTCCTGTGTCACAAGTTATCCCAGGACATAACTTGAACGTTTTCTTCTTTTCAATTGTTGCTTTGAATTCCTAGTCGTAAACATTGTTGTCTTCCAACTTTCCAAAGAAAATATATAAAAAAAATCATCATTGCTTTCCTATTCTTTCTTTTGTTCTGATTTTTATTAGTTTTCCTTTTATCTTCCTTTTCAGTCCTAATAATGCGGCTTTAAATATGACATGCTTGCGGACTTCACGCCCAGATCACAATGAGTTATTTAACTGCGAATTAATGAACCCAGAACCAGAATATGATGCGGAAGAGGCTTTTAGGGAGATAAACCGAGAGTTGGAATATTTCGAGAATAAACCTAAGCCAAATCTGAATGACACTGAACCGGTAAATTTAGGAACCCCGGAAGAAATCCGGGAGACCAAGATAAGCATTCACACGGACAAGAAAACGCGAGAGGCGATAATTCAACTTCTTTTTGAATTCAAAGACGTGTTTGCTTGGTCATATGATGACATGCCAGGACTAGGTGTTGATCTAGTGGTTCATAAATTGCCGATTCATCCTGATTGTCCTCCAGTTCAACAAAAGCAACGAAAGTTCAAAACTGAGGTCAGTGACAAGATTAAAGAGGAGATCACCAAGCAGCTGAAAACAGGAGTGATCCGAGTAGTCCAATATACAACATGGTTGGCGAATGTGGTTCCAGTACCAAAAAAGGACGGGAAAACTCGAGTATGTGTAGATTACCGAGATCTAATCAGAGCAAGTCCTAAAGACAATTTCTCGTTGCCCAACATCCACATCCTCGTTGATAATAGTGCCAAGCACGAGATACAGTCTTTTGTAGATTGTTATGCTGGGTATCATCAGGTACTGATGGATGAAGAGGACGCCGAGAAAACTGCTTTCACCACGCCTTGGGGCACCTATTGTTACCGGGTCATGCCATTTGGTCTGAAGAATGCTGGGGCTACTTACATGAGGGCCATGACTGCCATTTTCCATGACATGATGCATCAGGAAATAGAGGTGTACGTAGACGATGTGATAGTCAAGTCCAGGACGCATGATAATCACATCCAAGACTTGAGGAAGTTCTTCGAGAGGCTAAGGAAGTATGACTTGAAGTTGAACCCAGCCAAATGTGCTTTCGGAGTTCCGTCGGGCAAACTTTTGGGTTTCATCGTAAGCAGGAGAGGTATCGAGCTAGATCCAACTAAGATAAAATCCATCAGAGATCTGCCTCCCCCAAAAACAAAGAAAGACGTGATGAGTCTTTTGGGCAGGTTGAACTACATCAGTCGGTTTATTTCCCAGCTGACAAGCACATGTGAGCCCATATTCAAGCTGTTAAGGAAAGATGTGGCGATCAAATGGACACCTGAGTGTCAAGAAGCCTTTGATAAAGTTAAAGAATACCTTTCGAATCCCCCAGTTTTGGTCCCTCCAGAACCAGGGAGGCCACTTTTCTTGTATCTGACAGTCTTGGAAAACTCTTTCGGCTGCGTCCTCGGGCAACACGACGTAACCGGAAAGAAGGAGCAAGCAATCTACTACTTGAGCAAGAAATTCACCGGCTACGAGGCCAAATACACTCTGCTGGAAAGGACATGCTGCGCTCTCACATGGGTTGCACAAAAGCTGAGACATTATCTCCAAGCCCACACTACATTCCTCATAAGCAGGTTGGATCCTTTGAAGTATATATTTCAGAAACCAATGCCTACTGGGAGACTGGCTAAATGGAAAATCTTGCTTACGAAATTCGACATAGTTTATGTCACCCGCACGACGATGAAAGCCCAGGCGTTAGCAGATCATTTGGCCGAAAATCCGGTTGATGAGGAATACCAGCCATTGGATACCTACTTTCCAGATGAAGAGGTAAACACCGTAGAAGTGATCTCGGAGGAAGCACATGTTTGGAAGATGTTCTTTGACGGAGCCGTGAACGCCAAGGGTGTAGGGATTGGGGCAATTTTGATCTAGCCTTCCGGTCAGCATTATCCCGCCACAGCTAGACTGCGTTTCTTTTGCACAAACAATACAGCTGAGTATGAAGCCTGCATTATGGGCATGCATATGGCAATCGATCAGGATGTCGAAAACTTACTGATTATGGGAGATTCTGACCTGATCATCCGGCAAGCTCAAGGCGAGTGGGAAACTCGGGATGTCAAACTTATCCCATACCGACAACATGTGGAGGACCTCAGCAAGCGCTTTACCTCAATAGAGTTCAGGTATATTCCGAGGTGTCACAATGAACTGGCAGATGCACTTGCTACTTTGGCTTCAATGTTACCCTACCCGGGCAACGCCCACGTCGATCCTTTGGAAATCCAAATCAAGGAAAGACACGGTTACTGCAGTGTAATCGAGGCGGGATCAAATACGCAGCCTTGGTACCATGACATCAAGAAATTCCTGAAGACACAAGAATACCCCGAGCACGCTACTGGAGATCAAAAAAGGACCATTAGGCGACATGCAAGTGGTTTCTTTCTGAGCGGCGAATTGTTGTATAAGAGGACCCCGGACCTCAATCTCCTAAGATGTGTCGATATCGAGGAAGCGAGAAAGATCATGCACGAAGTACACGCAGGTGTGTGCGGACCTCACATGAACGGGTATGTCTTAGCGAAGAAAATCCTTAGAGCAGGTTATTACTGGATGACCATGGAAAAGGATTGCTTCAGCTTCGTTCGGAAATGTCATCAGTGTCAGGTGCACGGTGATTTGATTCATGCACCTCCCACGGAAACTGCATCCCATGTCTGCGCCTTGGCCATTTGTCGCCTGGGGCATGGACGTCATTGGACCAATTGAACCAAAGGCCTCGAATGGACACAGGTTTATACTGGTTGCCATCGATTACTTCACAAAATGGGTAGAAGCTGTCACTCTCAAGTCGGTCACTAAGAAAGCTGTAGTAGATTTCGTGCACTCAAATCTTATCTGTCGTTTCGGTATTCCTGCGACTATCATTACAGATAATGCAGCAAACTTGAACAGTCACTTGATGGGAGATGTATGCGAGCAGTTCAAGATAACGCATAGGAATTCTACTCCTTATCGGCCGAAAGCCAATGGTGCTGTGGAAGCTGCAAATAAAAACATCAAGAAGATTTTGAGGAAAACAATACAAAGTTCCCGACAGTGGCATGAGCAGTTACCTTTTGCATTATTGGGGTACCGCACTACGGTACGCACATCGGTGGGAGCGACTCCTTATCTTTTGGTTTATGGGACCGAGGCTGTAATACCGGCAGAGGTAGAAATTCCTTCGCTTCGAATCATTGTCGAAGCAGAAATCGAAGACAGCGAGTGGGTTAAGGCTCGACTGGAGCAATTGACGTTGATTGATGAAAAGCGAATGGCCGCAGTTTGTCACGGACAGTTGTACCAACAAAGGATGGCCCGTGCTTACAACAAGAAAGTCCGACCCCAGAATTTCGAAGTAGGTCAGCTGGTACTAAGGCGTATTCTGCCGCATCATGAAGAAGCAAAAGGAAAGTTTGCCCCAAATTGGAAAGGCCCATACATCGTAAGGAAGATATTGCCGAGAGGAGCACTGTATTTGGGTGATATCGAAGGAAATGACCCCGACACAGCAGTAAATGCAGATGCAGTCAAGAGATACTACGTCTAGATCATACTCCAAGTGGTCCTGACACATTTGAAAATGGCGAAGGTTTTATCCCCCACTACTCCCAAACACTACCCAATCCTCTCTACAAAAAAAAAAGAAAAAAAAAGAGAAAACAAAACAAAACATTGATTGAGGCCTGAACTACGTTTGACTTGATTCCGAAAGGATACGTAGGCAGCCTCTCCCTGAGGTTCAGTCACACCAACAATAAAATCCCATTCACCCTGAAATTGAAACCGGGGCACGTCGAGCAGTTTAGAAGTTAGTATCATCTACCTCTCTTTACCAAGCACAAGCCTTCAGATCAATTACCAAAGATAGTGGGAAACCAATAAGCGTCACAAATGGAGACCGGCACACTCTGAATTGAGAGAGAATAAAACGAGAGAGTCTTAGCGGTGAAAACCTTCGGGCACCACGAGACGACGGGAGTAGAGAAACCAAAATGAGAGAGCTTGTTTAGTAAAAACTCACAAAGAGTGCTATCAAGCGATGATAGGAAGAGAAATGAGGAGGCCAGCCAGCGAAAACCCGCAAAGGGCGCTGTTGGCCGAAAAGGAATGACTCCACCCCAAGGAGGTCTCGGCAAAGTTCCACCAGGTTTGGAATCACAGATCCGTTCTGGTTCAGAGAAACGCAAGTTCGTGGAAGATCAGGCGTCCAGTCCAAAGAGCATGTCATGTCATCTAAAGCCAGCGTTATCTTCCTCAGATAAGTCTTTTCTCGTCCCGAAAAGGGCACTCCCTTCCAGAAATTTGTTTTCTCCTCAAACCCCTTTTTTGTTTTAACCCCAAGTTCAGGATACACCGGAAAGGGCAGGTGGAAGGTTTGTTTGCACGGAATCCCGTCTCATGAAGGAAAGCGCCTCGTTTCGTTGGTACGATTGCCCAAGCCTGATGGATCATGACGTTTGATGGTGTTTAAAGAGGAAAGAGAGAAATCTTCCCCAGCAGGTCCGCCTTCAGACAAATCCCCACAGAGTCTCCCCCTGTACAAATCCCCACAGAGTCTCTCCTATTGTACAATCTCCCACAAAGTCTCCCCAACATACAAAAAAAAAATAAAAAAATAAAAAAAATGGAATCTCCCCAGCACATCCCAGCGAGTCCTTTTGTAAAAATTCCCCAACAAGCTTACCCCAACAAATCCTAGAAATCCCGCTTTGAAATAAATCCCCAGCATGCCCCATTGTACAAAAATCCACACAAAGAATCCACTTTGTAAATATTCCCCACAGAGCTTCCTTTTTGTACAAATTCCCACAAAATACTTCCAATAAAATCCCCGTTGAGAACCTCCAAGCAAAACGGGACACACAAAAAAAAAAGAGAAAAAAAAGAAAAAACAAAGAGCCTTGCGAAGCAAGTCATCACAGAATCCGGAAATACAAGCCTGAGCAGTCTAAAGGTTTCGCCATTCGAATCAAATCAATGGCGGGACTTCGCAACAGAAATAGAGACGCAATAAAGCAATTGGGAACGATCAAGGTCACCGAACCGACCGTCATTTCTGAACTGACAATTGTTCTTTGTCTGAAAAGTTGAAACAGGTATAATCCAAGACAACCGTGCAAGAAGCAGGTGTTGCCCAAAGAAGAAGGTACACGGGTACAAGAAACATTTTGGCAATAAGGAATTCACTCAAAAGGTAAGTTCCCACAAAACTCCCTTTTATCTTCTATTAAAACAATAAAACTCAAAAATAGATCGTGTAGTATTCTCGAACTTTATCCCCAGCCGATCAGCATTAGGGTTTTAAACCCTAAACTGAACTTTTTCCTTTCAGCCAGCATTAGGGTTTTAAACCCTAAACTGAGTTTTTCCTTTTAGTCAGCATTAGGGTTTTAAACCCTAAACTGAACTTTTTCCTTTCAGCCAGCATTAGGGTTTTAAACCCTAAACTGAGCTTTTCCATGCAATCAGCATTAGGGTTTTAAACCCTAAACTGAACTTTTTCCTTTCAGCCAGCATTAGGGTTTTAAACCCTAAACTGAGCTTTTCCATGCAATCAGCATTAGGGTTTTAAACCCTAAACTGAATTTTTCCTTTTAGTCAGCATTAGGGTTTTAAACCCTAAACTGAACTTTTTCCTTTCAGCCAGCATTAGGATTTTAAACCCTAAACTGAGCTTTTCCATGCAATCAGCATTAGGGTTTTAAACCCTAAACTGAATTTTCCTTCTAGTCAGCATTAGGGTTTTAAACCCTAAACTGGACCTTTTCCTTTCAGTCAGCATTAGGGTTTTAAACCCTAAACTGAACTTTTTCCTTTCAGCCAGCATTAGGGTTTTAAACCCTAAACTGAGCTTTTCCATGCAATCAGCATTAGGGTTTTAAACCCTAAACTGAATTTTTCCTTTTAGTCAGCATTAGGGTTTTAAAACCCTAAACTGAACTTTTCCCTTTCAGCCAGCATTAGGGTTTTATACCCTGAACTGAGCTTTTCCATGCAATCAGCATTAGGGTTTTAAAACCTAAACTGAATTTTCCTTTTGGTCAGCATTAGGGTTTTAAACCCTAAATTGAACTTTTTCCTTTCAGCCAGCATTAGGGTTTTAAACCCTAAACTGAGCTTTTCCATGCAATCAGCATTAGGGTTTTAAACCCTAAACTGAGTTTTTCCTTTTAGTCAGCATTAGGGTTTTAAACCCTAAACTGAACTTTTTCCTTTCAGCCAGCATTAGGGTTTTAAACCCTAAACTGAGCTTTTCCATGCAATCAACATTAGGGTTTTAAACCCTAAACTGAGTTTTTCCTTTTAGTCAGCATTAGGGTTTTAAACCCTAAACTGAACTTTTTCCTTTCAGCCAGCATTAGGGTTTTAAACCCTAAACTGAGCTTTTCCATGCAATCAGCATTAGGGTTTTAAACCCTAAACTGAATTTTCCTTTTAGTCAGCATTAGGGTTTTAAACCCTAAACTGAACTTTTTCCTTTTAGTCAGCATTAGGGTTTTAAACCCTAAACTGAACTTTTTCCTTTCAGCCAGCATTAGGGTTTTAAACCCTAAACTGAGCTTTCCCATGTGATCAGCATTAGGGTTTTAAACCCTAAACTGAATTTTCCTTTTAATCAGCATTAGGGTTTTAAACCCTAAACTGAATCTTTCTTTAGTCAGCATTAGGGTTTTACACCCTAAACTGAATTCTTCCTTTGTTCGGCGTTGGGGTTTTAAACCCTAAACTGAACCTTTCCCCAGCTAGTCGGTATTAGGGCTCCAACCCTGAACTGAGCATGCATATCCTCTTTCATCAATTTTATGAACTTCCTGGCGAATAATTAACGAAATTTTCCTAGTGAAACTGGGGCAGAAAATTTCGTTCGTTTGTTTTCTCCCGCAGGTCTAACCTCGAGCCACATGGATCGAAATGACCCACGAGATGAGTCCCAGTTCGGAATCAACGAAGAAAAAGAAGAAAAAAGAAAGAAGATGTCCTGAGATATCGGAGTAGATGGAAGGCGGATTGATTCCAACATTTGATTATGGTCCTGAACCCTGCCAATCGCGTCTCACTCAGTATCCCAGAGGTTAAACGAGTCGCCGCAACTCGCAAGCATCAAGATTCAGATCGAAGTCTACAAGCAGGATCAGCTAAGACCCAAGATCAAGTCGTAAAAGAATCATAGATAGGAATCTTGTAACTAGCAGTTGACATGCATATAAGTAGTTAGTTCAGTTTCCAATTTTCGTTTGGTTGTAATAAGGCGGTCAGTGACACATCAGTGACAACAGCAACAGCAGTAGCAGCAAACATCGCAATCCCATGGTAGTCCCAGCTTCCAAAACTTCTCGAACTACACTGACCTGATTCCTGTTTAGCCCAGGATATGTAGGAAATCTTTGAAGCAAGATTCGGTCAGATCTTTCAAAACATGCTTCATACGGAGTGGTCCATAGGCAAAAATCGCTCATACACGCTCACTTTATCTTTGCACAAAAACTCTTCGTGTTTCCGAACAAAGAGGGGCAGCTGTGAGCACGTGATTTTTGTTTTGCACGACAGTCGCTCCAAAAGAATAAAAATTGGTCCTGCTGTACAATTTTGTGGATTTCTGTGCGGCACTTTGTTGATTTATTTGTGACTTTGGCCCATTTTTATTTATTTACGTTATTAAAACAAAATTAAAAAAAATGTGTACGTGTCATGCATAATCTGAACCGTAACATGGTTTAAATAGAAAGGCATAAACAGGCATCCTTGTCCGTGATTTTGTTTTGTTTGATTTTACCTGTTTTGAAATATCTTTAGTGTGTGTGCAAATAATTGTATTGAGTGTTATTTAATTTTAATTTGATTTTTTTATTGTTGTTTAGTTTTTAAAATAAATAAGAAAAAGAAATAAAATAATAAAAAGAAAAAAAAAGACCCCTTCTTCTTCCGGACTTGGGCCAATTTGTTAAAATTTGCCCAACAAACTCAGCCCAAAACCCAGGCCTGCCCGGTCCAGACCACTTGGTACCCAGGGTGTCCAAACGACATCGTTTGGGTCATGACTGATCTGGGCCGTTAATCTCAGGCTAATCAACGGCCAAGATCACTTTTCCATAACCCACTAATGGCCCCGACCCGTTTACACCCGGACCAACCCAAACCCTTTACCCTCGAAACGACACCGTTCCACTTAAGCCATCAAATCCAGACCGTAGATCTTGAATGATCTAACGGTTGAGATCCGTCTACCCACTAACTATATAAGCCCATAATCTTACCCTGCCCCCCTATCCGAACCCCAGCCTTCGTCTCCACAAGCCCTTCCCCTCAAACCCTAGCCGCCCCTGCACACCTTCACCAGAAACCCGGCGGCATGAACGCCGGTGACCTCCACCTGAACACCATAGAACCCCCATGCCGTCCTGAACCCAAATCTACCAACCACACACTTCGAATCCTATCCCACCTTCTCGAATCTTCATTTGAAGATTCGAGTCGGAACCTAATCTACACCGATCTGCCTTAAATTCATACCAGACACTCCCCAGACCCCCCTCGTGACCAAACCATACTTGGTTTGGTCCGAATCTGATCAGGGAAGCATGAATCCCAGATCTGAGTTTTGGAAATTTTGTGTTCCTCCGTCACTGGTTCAACCGAAGAGATTAAGGTCTAATGGACTTTAATCAAAGTGTTTCTCATCTGAGAAACACTTCGTTTAAAGTCCGTTCAGCCTTAAGAAAGGCCTGACCGAGTCCGAGTTAAGGTTTTGATCTTTTGCGGTTTAAGGTGAGTTTCTTTCTTTTCTTAGTTGTTTTGGTTCGTTTGATTGTTGTAAGGGTCTGTTCGTTTTCTATTTATGTCCTTGACTTCTATCAACTGTGCTTCAACCACTTTGCCTGAACCTCTGTTGTTTGTCTAAATCCCCCCTCCTATTCTGATAAGGCATTATGTATTTGTTTGTGCAAGTAGCTGATTTTCGAGTTTGGACTGACTAGTTGACTCCTCGAGTGCATTTCTGCTTAGTCAGTGTAATTCGAACCATGTATCGATACTGTTTAAATGTCTGATTTTTGGCTACGATTGTGTATGTTAATGCTAATATAGTCGAGTCGACATGTGTCGTCAATTAGTTTCAACTGTCCAAACAATAACAAATCGACTTACTTCTGCTAAGCATTTGTTGAATCAATTGAGAACCAGTTTTGTTTACTTATAGCTGTTGATTTGGATCAGTAATGCAAAAAGGATGTTTGGTTTAAATGTTGAATTGGAGGGCATGTGCACTCGTGCACAGCATGTGCATTGGTGCACCTCATGTGCTTTGTGCACAACCTGTGGCCTGCATAAAGGTCTTTGTTAAGTTTTAAATAATTTGACAGCATATGCTGTCAGATAGATTCTACTGCCCATACCTTGCTTTAGTTTAAAAGTATTAAACATTTTAAAAGTTAAGTCTGCCAGGGAATGTTGATGGGGGTTAATACTTAAATAACTAATTGGAATCTGAAAATGAAAAAGGGCACATGGGAGGGGTACTGTGATATTCTAAACAGGCTGTTAAAAGGAGTAAGGTGAAGGCTTATAAAAGGGGCACATTGAGAGATATAAAAAGGGGGATAGATATACAGAGGAGAGGGAGATAGACACTGGACCTTGGGAGCTGAAAAAGAAAAACACACACACAGAGAAGAGAGCAAAAGAGAAAAGGATACCACCTGGTATTAAGGAGAGGACATACACTGTGAGGAAAGAAGAAAAAAGATAGGACTGATTTTAGGAAAACACAGATAGAGAGAGGTTAATAGACAGGAGGTGTACAATCAACAATCAGAAATTTTTTTTTCTCCTATTATTATTTGGGTTTCAGTTGTTCAACTTGTTCAAATCAACTCTGATTCGTTGAAGTTCCAGTTGTGTCTACTAGTCGAGTGTTTTCATTAGTTTACTACTGGTTTGGTCTGTCTGGAGTTCTGATTCTACTCCACTGGGTGTTGCTGTCATTTGGCTACTGTTTTCTATCGGCCATAGTTGCATTTCTGCACTAGAGCCTGTTCTTGCTGTATTGCTTTGTCTGCTGCTATCCTGCCCTGCTGCTGCTGCTATTCTGTTTCCTGCTGTTGCTGATTTCCCTATCTTCTTCCTCTTCTCTTTGGCATTTTCAGTTTGTTTCCAGGTACACATCTCAAGTCTCACATTGGTGTAGCTGAATGTAACATTGAAAAAGCATGAATAGAAAAGATTTGAAAGAGTTATAATCACCCGTTTACTGACTGCCTTTTCATAAATGTTGTTAAGTTTATGTAAATTGTAGTTTATAGCTGATAGAGAATACATTATTAAGCTTGTACTATGTTGATTTGAACTATGGTGTTCGATTCATTTAGTGGCATACAGAATGTAAATAGAACTCTTGGAATGTGAAATTATTTAATGTGATTGTTAAAAATTAAATTCACTCTTTCAGCATGTATTGAATAAGTAAGGGCAAATGGCTATTAAACCTAGCCAAATATAATGTGGTTTTGAACTGCCCGGTTTTCGATTTCTTTAGGCCTTTATAGGGTTAGTTTTGAATGTTATCGGTAGTATTCTTCAATAAGGAATTCTATTAACCCTGTTTAAGCAAGTTAATCTAATTTTGACCTAAAGATGTTTGTTCGGATTAAGTGTCGTATTTCATTAGAATAAGCGGATTTCTTCTGTCAAACTAAAGCAATTTTCCATTGAAGAGTAGTGTTTTCTCTACTTTGTAAATAATTAATCAGGAATTGATAAGAATTCGGATTAGGCAAAAGCATATAGTTAAATTAGCATGTTCCTTTTCTTTTAGTTTTAGGGACAAACGCAACAGAAATGTAGTCGCTTTAGGATACCCTTCTAAAATAATGAGACGAGCCTCGCCAAATAAAAATGCAAATTGCGGGGCCCTCAATAAATAACTAATCATAATATTTAGAATTCAGGCTAGGCCGTTTAGTGAATCTCATGGCCTTCTAAAAATAGTAACGCGTTAGACTCTTTAGGCACGGCTTAAATAAATCATATTCTTAAATTCGGGTGCACATTGATGTGACCCAGATCCAAATCTCAACGAAGTCAAAAATGTGTTGACGATCATGGGCGCATTGATTGTGACGTGATTCGAGATGCATTTTCATGACGTTGCAATTCTATAAAAATAAGTGATAATGATAAAAGTGGTTTTAAGTTTAATAAAAGCACGTAAGTCATAACATGTATTTAAATCAGATATTTAGCCTTTATAACAATTTAAGCGACCGTGCTAGAACCACGGGATTCGAGGGTGCCTAACACCTTCCCTCGGGTCAACAGAATTCCTTACTTAGAATTTCTGGTTCGCAGACTTCATTTGGAAAAGTCGAAAATTTCCTCGATTTGGGATTCAAGATAAACCGGTGACTTGGGACACCAAAAGCCAAACCTTTCCCAAGTGGCGACTCTGAATTAAATAAATAATCCCATTTCGAATATTGTCACTTAAATTGGAAAAACTCCACCCGCGCATTCAACCCTTCGGGGCGGGCGCACAAAAAGGAGGTGTGACAGATATTATTTCAGCCAAACTAAAGAATGTAGCTATGATGGAGGATAAATTATAAATGATGAAGTGATTTATTATTATTTCTTAGGTTGTCTTTATGTTGGTGCTAGTTTGTAAGATGCGGTAGTGTAGTTTGGTTAATTTATGTTAATATTTTGTAGTATTTGTTGGTATATATATATATATATATATATATATATATATTTGAAATTTTTGTTATGGAATTATGTAATTATTGGGATATTTTGTGATGTTGTAGTTACAATGATTATTTGGTTGTATGAAATGAGGTTTTTTGTTGAAAGTTAGCAGCCAATTTGGCTATCAAGCCAATACTCAGACAATCCAGTAACCAAGTCAGCAATCAATCTATAACACTCGGATAAATCAACAATCAAGTCAGACTACTTGGACCAGAAGAAGGCTTATTCAAGAAGACTTTTGGGTAGAAACTAACCCAATATTGAGGCTTATGGTCGTCTCTGACATCAAAGCAAGACAACAACATAAGAATCAACAATAAAATATTGGAACTAGGGTAATATTCTATGGAAGTTACTTATAAATTACTTATGGATTTCAGTCCAATTTCTATAACACTGAGAGAAACATATAGCCAATAGAAGTTATTCCAATTTACGGTTCCATGGGACGGACCAAGTCACAATTCCCACGGTGCACGCCCACACTCCCGTTAGCTAGCATGTGCGTCACCTCCAAAATAATCACATAGCACAACATCTGGGGTTTCATACCCTCAGGACCAGATTTAAAACTGTTACTTATCTCAATCCGAGCAAAATGCTACTCCAAAATGCCTTTACCTCGCGAGTCGGCCTTCGAATGTTCCAAATCTAGCCACAAGTAGTACAATATAGTTAATATAGGCTAAAGGGATGTATTCCACAAGAAGACTACTGAATTAGAGCTAAAAATCCGAAATCGGTCCGAACCCAGGCCCACATCTTAAAATCCGACAAAAGTCATAAAAATCGAAAGCCCATTCACTCATGAGTCTAACCATACCGAATTTACTCAAATCCGATAACAAAATCTTATTCAAAACCTTAAAAATCCATCTCAAGAACACTTCCTCTTTTTCCCCAAATTTTCACTCCAAATCACAAA
This sequence comes from Nicotiana sylvestris, assembly GCF_000393655.2. Lineage (NCBI taxonomy): Eukaryota > Viridiplantae > Streptophyta > Magnoliopsida > Solanales > Solanaceae > Nicotiana > Nicotiana sylvestris. The sequence continues at coordinate 71,413,557 of NC_091062.1, forward strand.
TTAGATGATGAAATTAAAGACATAATCATGGGATTTAGCCGAAACCGAGCAAGAATCACTTACCCCAATGTTTTTCCTTGAAAAATCTCTCAAGAATCGCCTTTCCTCCCCAAGCTCCAATTCGTCAAAAATGGAAAATGGGATGCAATCCCCTTATTTTATAACTTAAAGTTTCTGTCCAGGCAGCCCTTGGTCCTGGCCTGGGTTCTGCCCTTAATTCTGTCCTCGATTCTAACCTCTCGATCATGGCCTCAATCATGACCTCGATCATAACCTCGATTTTCACAGATCAAGGAAACCAGAAGAATCACCCCTGCAGATATCAACCATCAACCAAAGTCCAAAAATGATCCGTTAACCACCCAAAACTCACCCGAGGCCCTCGGGAAGTCAACCAAACATACCAAAAGTCCCAAAACATCATACGACTTTAGTCGAATCCTCAAATCACCTCAAATGACATCAAAAACACAAATTACCCACGAATTCAAGCCTAATGAACTTCGAAATTTCCAAATTCTACAAACGATGTTAAAACATATCAAATCATATCCGATTGATCTCAAATTTTGCACACAAGTCATAAATGTCAACACAAACCTACTACAACTTCCGGAAATCCAATTCGACCCTGATATCAAAAAGTCCACTCCCAGTCAAACTTTCCAAAATTCCAACTTTTGGCATTTAACAGACCTCCAAAACACAATCCGGATGTGCTCCTAAACCCAAAATACCCTAATGGAGTTAAGGGAACCATAAAAATTCAAATCTGAGGTCGTTTACACATACGTCAACATCCGGTCAACTTTTCCAACTTAAGCTTTCAAATAAGAGTTTAAGTGTCTCAATTCATTCTGAAATCACTCTAGAACCGAACCAACTAATCGATAAGTCATAATACAGCTATAGAACACAAAAGGAGTAGAAAATGGGGGAATGAGGCTACAACTCTCGAAACAACCGGCCGGGTCATTACATCATCCCTCTCTTAAATAAATGTTCGTCTTTGAATGGGCCTAGAAACTTACCTAGAGCCATAAATAAGTGTGTATATCTACTCCGCATCTCCCACTCGGTCTCCCAAGTAGCCTCCTCCACGGTCCGACCTCTCCACTGCACGTTCACTGAAGTTATATCCTTTGACCTCAACCTTTGGACCTGCCGCTCCAAAATAGTCATCGGCTCCACATCATAAGTCAAATCACCATCCAACTGAACCGTGCTGAAATCCACAACATGAGACATATCACTGATATACTTTTGGAGCATAGAAACATGAAATAGTGGGGGCACACTCGACAAGATAGGTAGCAAGGCAAGCTTGTAAGCCACCTCCCCAATCCTCTAAAGTACCTCAAAAGGCCCAATGAATCGAGGGCTCAACTTGCCCTTCTCCCCGAACCTCATAACACCCTTCATGGGTGAAACCTTCAGCAGAACTTTCTCCCCAATCATGTAAGACACATCACGAAACTTCATGTTGGCATAACTCTTTTGTCTTGACTGCGCCGTGCGAAGCCTCTCCTGAATCAATTCAACCTTGTCTAAAGCATCCTGAACTAAGTCAGTGCCCAATAGCCTAGCCTCGCATGGCTCAAACCAACCTACCAGAGATCTACACCGTCTCCCATATAAAGCCTCATATGGAGCTATATGAATACTCGATTGATAACTGTTGTTGTAAGCAAATTACGCGAGCGGCAGAAACTGGTCCCATGAACCACTAAAATCAATGACACAAACACATAACATGTCCTCTAATATCTGAATAGTGTGCTCGGACTGTCCATCCATCTGAGGGTGAAATGCTGTGCTCAACTCAACCTGAGTGCCATATTCTCACTGCACGACTCTCCAAACTACAATGTAAACTGCGTGCCCCTATCTAAAATGATGGAAACTAGCACACCGTGCAGGCGAACAATCTCTCTAATTTAAATCTCAGCCAACCGATCTGAAGAATAAGTAGTACTTACAGGAATGAAGTGCGCGGACCTGGTCAGCCGGTCCACAATCACCCAAATAGCATCAAACTTCCTCAAAGTCCATGGGAGCCCAACTACAAAATCCATGGTGATCTGCTCCCATTTACACTCTAAAATATCTATCTTCTGAAGCAATCCACCCGGTCTCTAATGCTCATATTTTACCTACTGACAGTTGAGATACCAAGCCACAAACCCAACTATATCCTTCTTCATTCTCCTTCACCAATAGTGGTGCCTCAGGTCCTGGTACATCTTCGCGGCACTCGGATGGTATGGAATATCGCGAGCTCTGGGCCTCTTCAAGAATCAAATCCCGTAGTCCATTTATATAGGGCATACATATCTGGCTTTCCATCCTCAACACCCCATCATCACCAATAGTCACATCTCTAGCATCACCGTGCTGAACTCTATCCTTGAGGACAAGCAAATGAGGGTCATCATACTGGCACTCTCTGATGCGATCAAATAAAGAAGACCAAGGAACCACACAAGCTAGAACCCGACTGGGATCCAAAATATCCAATCTCAGAACTGGTTGGCCAAAGCCTGAACATTAACTGCAAGAGGTCTCTTCCCAACAGGAATGAATGCAAGACTACCCATACTCACTGCCTTCCTACTCAAGGCATCGGCCACCACATTGTACTTTCACGGGTGATATAAAATAGTAATATCATAGTCCTTTAGCAACTCCAACCATCTCCGCTGCCTCAAATTGAAATCCTTCTATTTGAACAAGTGCTGGAGGCTACGATGATCAGTAAATACCTCACAAGACACACCATAGAGATAGTGCATCCAAATCTTCAACGCATGGACAATGGTAGCCAACTCCAAATCATGAACATGGTAGTTCTTCTCATGGGGCTTCAACTGTCGTGAAGCATAAGCAATCACCCTACCCTCCTACATCAAACACACCCAATACCGATCCTAGAAGCATTACAATATACTATATAAGAACCAAAAGCTGATGGTAAAACTAGAACTGGAGCTGTGGTCAAGGCAGTCTTGAGCTTATAAAAGCTCGCCTCACACTCATCCGACCACTTGAAAAGAGCGCCCTTTTGGGTCAATTTGGTCAAGGGCGATGTAATAGACGGGAATCCCTACACAAACTGACAGTAATAACCAATCAAACCAAGGAAGCTCCAAATCTTCGTAGCTGAGGACGATTTGGGCCAACTCTAAACCGCCTCTATCTTCTTAAGATCTACTTGAATACCCTCACTGGACACCACGTGCCACAAGAACGCCACTGAAATGAGCCAAAACTAACACTTGGAGAACTTGGCATAAACCCTCTCCTCCCTCAACTGCTGCAACATAATTCGCAAATGCTAGGCATGCTCCTCCTAGCTATGAGAGTACACCAGGATATCATTATTGAAAACAATAACAAATGAGTCGAGATAAGGCTGAAGCACGCTGTTCATCAGATGCATGAACGCTGCTAGGGCATTGGTCAACCCAAAAGACATCACAAAGAACTCATAATGACTATAACAGGTCCTGAAAGCTGTCTTAAGAATATTCGAGTCCCGAATCTTCAACTGGTGATACCCTGACCTCAAATAAATCTTGGAGAACACCTTCGCTTCCTGAAGCTGGTCAAATAGATCATCAATACGTGGCAAAGGATACTTGTTCTTGATTGTGACTTTGTTTAATTGCATGTAATCAATGCACATCCTCATAGAGCCATCCTTTTTATTCACAAACAGAACCGGTGCACCCTAAGATAACACACCAGGTCTAACAAACCCCTTATCAATGAGCTTGAAGCTTCTCCTTCAAATTCTTCAACTCAGCCAGTGCCATACGGTACGAAGGAATAGAAATAGGATGAGTGCCCAACACCAAGTCAATACCAAAGTCAATATCTCTGTGGGGCGGCATGCCTGACAGGTCTGCAGGAAACATATCCGGAAAATCTCGCACCACCAGAACATAATCAATAATAAGAGTCTCAGCACTAACATCCCTCACAAATGCCAAATAAGATAGACAACCCTTCATAACTATCCGCTCAACCTTTAAGTATGAAATCACCATACTGGGAATGTAGTCTAGAGAACCTTGCCACTCAATCTGTGGCAACCCAGGCATTACTAGTGTCACGGTCTTAGCATGACAATCTAGAACAACATCACATGGAAACAACTAGTCCATACCCAAGATCACATTGAAATCAACCATACTAAGCAAAAATAGATCAACTCTAGTCTCCAATCCGCCAACAGTCACCACACACGACCGATATACATGGCCCACAATAATAATATCACCCACTGGTGTAGATACATGAACAGATGAAACGAGAGACTCTCGGGGCATATCCAAATAATGAGAAAAATACGATGACACATAGGAATAAGTGGAACTAGGATCAAATAATATAGAGGCACCATGTGGCAAATTGAGACAATACCTATGAATACTGCATCTGAAGTAATGACATCTGGTCTGGAAGGAAGAGCATAGAATTGGGCCTGACCGCCACCTGATTGGCCTTCCCCTCTAGGGCGACCTTTAGCTGATTGGGCCCCACCTCGAGCTAGCTGAGTGATGGTGTAGCTTCTAGTACTGGTGCCATCAGCTGAGAACTCTGATGTGGAGTCCCACTCAACAAACTAGGGCAATCTCACTTGATATGACCAAGATCCCCGCACTTGAAACAACCCCTCCTCTAACGGAACTGCTGCTCCAGATACCCGAGAAACTATTCGTAGAAACTTGAGCGAATGAGGCATGGTGAGAACTTTGCGCTGGTAGTGCACTGAATGAAGACTGGCCTGAGAGAGCAATGTAAGAACTGTGGCTGACTGATGCACCACGATGAACTGGTTGAGTCGTCTGAGCATACTTATAGGGACGACCCCTACTGTGGTGGAACTAACCTCCAGAAGGAACACCACCAAAACTACTTGATCCACGAGTCCTCATGGCCTCCCTCTCAACCCCCTCCTGGCATCGAAAAGATTCTATCTCCCGAGCAATGTCAACAACCTCCTCAAAAGTAGCACCAGACACCTTCTCTCTAGTCATAAGCACCCGCGGCTTAAATGTAAGTGTCACGACCCAAACCGAAGGGCCGCGACGGGAACCCGGTGCCTTACTCAACCGAGTACCAACGTAACATATCTTTCTTATCATGTTATCATGAGTAAATGAGCTAGAAAACTCGTCCTGAGATAACAAGAATAAAACATAAGGGAATAGTCAACATATGAAGACCCAACATGATATACAAACTAATATATGTGACATACGGGCCTATAAGGCCGACATGACCATTAGTAAACTCGAAACATAGGCCGACAAGGCCATATAATTATCCATACACCTGACATATGTCTACAAGCCTCTAAGAGTACATAAAATCATAAAGGTCGGGACAGGGCCCCGCCATATCAATCAATACATATCCAAAGCATACTGACCAAATAGGCAACTCCGGAGCAAGTGGAGTGCACCAACACCTTCGCTGAGCTGATAGCCTACTAGGAGGACTGTCAACCTATCAATCGGGACCTGCGGGCATGAAATGCAGCGTCCCCAGGCAAAAGGGACGTCAGTACGAATAAAGTACCGAGTATGTTAGGCAGGAAAGCATAAACAAGAACAGTAATGTAAAGAGAGAGATAAAGGAGATACAACCTGTAACATCAGAGTGCCTCTGGGGGTTACTGATATGAAATGCATAATACATATATATACATAAACTTTTTAAAACATTCGCCTCTGTGGGCATCATCATCATATCGTACCCGGCCTCAAAGAGGACTCGGTAAAAGCGTACCCGACCATCATAAGGTTCGGTAGAATCGTACCCGGCCACGTGGAGCTCGGTAAACCCAACTGATCAGTGGTTGCACAATAGGTGCCGTACCCGGCCGACTATAGCGCGGCTCGGTAGAGTAAAATAGATACTATATATAATGCATGCTAGACTCATGGAATCATCTTCTAAACCTTTTGGAGTGACTTAAGAACATTATGGACATCCCTACCATCAATATGAACCTTAGTAGGATTTAAGGATCATACACACTTGTTTAGAATAATTTTATAAGGAAAGAACAACATGGACAACCTTAGTTGCTAGGAGTAGAGTCATTATGAAATAGCGTATCGTTTATGTTCATTTCATTTTAGACCATGCCAAAAGAAAGAAGAAAGTGCCTTAACATACCTTAAACCCGTTGAGTCCTTAATCCCTTCCAAGCAACTCTTCAAACAAGTCAACTCAATCTATCATAGTATAAGGAGATTCAAAATCAGTGCTGAGCAAAGGCTAAGTCTATAACTTAAGCTAGTAGCTCGTTTACGTAAATTTGGGCAGCATCTCCATTGTAACAAGGGCCTCCTCCAATACCATATACCAACAACAATGACCAGAGCAATCCATCAATACATAATTATCAATATCAAGACACCATATAACCACAACAAGTCACAACTACATTACGACGAGCGGCAAACTCCGATTGGAATCCGTATACCCCTTATCAATCCTTATAGACTTCTTACTTCAACATAAAAGTATCATTAACTTGATAATGAAGTCATTAATCAATGATTCCAGCCTTATACCATATATTTATAACAACGAAAATAATCCACAACTTCAACTATCCCCAACTAGCAACTTTATTCACTAGTTCAGGTCTAGCCCATCCATTTAACTTAATCAATATCAAGATAACCTTAGGCACAAGCAAGAACACAATATACATACCTCCTACAGTAACTTCAAGTCAAAATCCAAGTTATATTCATTTTACAACAACCCTTAATAGCAATACAACACCATAGAAGT